>NC_068989.1:4468391-4471616 GCF_001194135.2 Octopus bimaculoides
TAGTAATAGTGATATTTCCTTGCGTCAAAATTTGAAATCTCTAATTAATCTCGCTTTGTTATCACACAGTTTCGGGTTCTGTCCCACTGCGTGGCACCTTGGTCGAATGTTTTCTACTATGGCTCCCAGCCGACAATTGCCTTGCAAATTTGGCAGATGGAAACTGCGTGGAAACCCTCGAATATATTTTTGTGGGAGAGGCTTCCTGTTTGCATTTCTTCCCATTCCCGCATCACTTAGCGACCGATGTTAGTTCACATGTCCATAACTTAGCACTTCGGGCAAAAGGGATCGATAGAATAAGTATCAACCTTACAAAAAGTACTGGGATTGCTTTGTTTGACTAAACCCTTTCAAGGTCACCCCCCATCAGGGCCGCAACCCACTGAATTAAACAAGACAAAGGTGAGCGATATCTGCACAATGCCTCCACCTCTTGAAATTAACTGCTAATTCACCCCCCCCCCTCAAATCACACTTTACATGTCTTGAAAAGGAAGAACACTTCGGATAATATCATTCGAAATAAACTGTCAAGAAAGCAGCGAAATAGTTATTCTTGATGAGGGCTAACATCAAGGTTAAGCAAGAACTCCACTTTGATCATACAATTTATCAGGTTCAACTCCTGGCGATGCCCATTCTAGGTTTCACCCGTCCTTGTCCGTAAAAGTTAGTACCAGACAAATAGGACGAGATCTATCATGGACCGACGTTTTACCCGGTTTCCACGACGAAAGAGTAACCAAGACCTCAAACTCCCACCAGACACGATGCTGGTCCCTTCCAGGGTTGACTTCCCAACTATTACTAGAACACATTTACAGTTGAGTCGACTGGAGCAATGTGAAACGAAGTGATTTGCTCAACAACACAACACCCGACCCGGTCTGAGAATCGAAACCACAATTTTTACGATTGCGAGTGCAACACCGTGACTACTGCGCCGCGTGTCTTCATTTGGCCAAGACGGTTGACCATAGAAAAATGTAAATTCTTTAGGTGTGCCTGACTCTGGGCTGGTTTCAATTCCCGGTTGAAAGAATATTTCCTTCAATCGCATTATATTTGTCTTCGTTTTAAAGCTGATACGATGTGATATGAAGGAGATCTCGCTGCTATTTTAATGAATAGGACGACCATGTATCAGCTTCCTTTTTTGGGATATTACTCTTTAGATCCTCATCTCTTACATTGCGCAACAACGATGAAAGACTTTTCACTTTCATCGATCCGGTTTCGATCTCCGCAATGTTTCGATATTTTAGGGTTTCTAAGGTGTCGAGCTGGCGGAAACGTTAGCACAGCGGCCGAAATGCTTAGCGGTATTTCGTTTATCTTTACGTTCTGAGTTCAAATTCCGCCGAGGTCGACTTAGCTTTTCATCCTTTCGGGGTCGATAAACTACCAGTTGCATACTGGGGTCGATCTAATCGACTGGTTCCCTCCCACAAAACTTCGAGCCTTGTGCCTAGAATAGAAAAGAATATTTTAGGGTTTCTATTTTTCTAGCATTTTGACTGCTATTTCTAACCTGGGGTGACCATGTATAGGTCACACTCTTCGTTATGATTTACTTTAGGTGAATTCTCAGGTTCGAGTCTCATCAGCTGTTCAGCTTTCATTTCGGAGTCAACCCATTTTTTCTTTCAGTTTATGCAGTTGATATGTGGGACGCCAAAGGGGCGACCCGTCAGAATTAGAACGCTGTATGAAATGCTTAGCGAAATTTCGTTCGTCTCTACATTCTGGTTTCAAATGCCACCGAAGTCGACTTCGCCTTTCATGCTTTCGGGGTCGATAGATTAAGTACCAGCTGAACACTGGGGGAGGGGCCGATGTAATCGATTAGCTCCCCACCTCACTACAAAAAAAAATTTCAGACCCTGCGCCTATGGCAGAAAAGAATATTATAAGCGGTGCGGTGAGATGAACGTCATGTTTATAATTGTCTGTTGAAGGTGACGTCCTGCAACAATTGTTAGCATGCCGGATGTAATGCTTAGCGGCTTATTGTTCAAATGCTGCCGACATCAACTTTACCTTTTATCCTTTTGGGGGTCGATAAAATAAGTACTAATTGTGCAATGGGATCGATGTAATCGATTAGTCCCAACTCCTACAAAAACTGATGTATTTTTCTTTATATTGATTTCACTTACTAAACGGCGACCAAGCTGGGGCACCACTGTTAAGGGTATTGTCAAAAAAATCGACCCCAGTGTTTAATCCTAAGTCTGGTGCTTATTCTATCGGTCTTTTTTGCTGAACCGCAAGAAAACAAAACAAAATAACAACAGTTGCCAAACTGCGCAGTGGCGACAAACACAACAGAATATAACACACATAAACAGGCTTCCTCGCAGTTTCCGTCTCGCAGAGCATTATAAATAAAAACGGGATACTATGGAGTGGGACTGAACCCAAAAGAAAGGGGTCAGAAAACGAGCTTCTTAACCAAACAGCCATACTAGCATCTACTAAACAAATATTGGAAAAAGGGATCATCAACAATATCGAACATCAATAAAGATGAACGAGAGAGAGAGAGTGGGGAGAGAACTGAGGATTTTATTTTTCCGTTTCATAGCTCTTTTTGTACATTTTTTTGTACTTTTACTCGTATTCATGTATAATCGTATTAAACATGCTCTTCGTTTAGCTCTAGAGTAGAATAAACATTTGTTCACGCATGTACACACACACACAAATACGTATGTATGTCTATTATTCGAGGTAAGGATAAAAAACAGGTTTATAAAAAAATTATTCATCGATAAAAGTGCACAAGGCATATCAAAAGAGCAACCGAGCGAAAATGTATGAGTGTGTGTGTGTGTGTGTGAGAGAGAGAGAGAGAAAGAAAGAAAGAAAAGAAGTTCACTTCACAACCTTGGGGTCCTGTCTTGGCTCCCAGTGCGTGGCATCTTGGGAATGTGTCCTTAACATCTCTAATCATCCCAGGTATTATAAGTGAATTTGTATTACAGGTGTAGCTGGATGGAACGTACCAGTTAAGTGTCCCGATGATTCTACTTGGAATTCACATTGATACACTTATCTGTGGAGTACTCAGCCATTTTGCTCACGAATTGAATAATTCGGTCATCCAGTTGACTGAACAAGGGGATGCTCATACGTCGAGATTGACGGTAGAGCATCCATCACACACCCACCCACCTACAAAATCACACACATGCATACATACACACATACACGTATATA
>NC_068989.1:4471756-4472400 GCF_001194135.2 Octopus bimaculoides
CCCCCCCCCCCACATATATACATACATACATACATACATACATAGAGAGAGAAAGATTTTATCGCTGGTATAGTGAGACGTTATTTACTGGCGGTGCTCCAGCATGGCCACAACCTATGGGCTGAAACAAGAGAATAAAAGAATACGTTTACATGATTTCACTAAGGCATAGCAATACTTAATAGCCATTTGTTTCGAGTTAGACGAGTTCAGAGCGTAATATCAATTACGTGTGTGATGTTTGTGGAACGAAATTTACTTTCAACACTGTTTGGAAGACAACCGCACAATATTTTTTTGTTAGACATTACGGCAGAGATCTGCTCCTGCTTTTCTCACCAAAATACCTGTCGCTCCGACCATTGTTATCTCCTAGGTTGGACCCACTATAGTGATGAAACAAACATTTCACCCTGTTAGTATCGCTAATAATATTTCTACTGCCATTCAGTCAATATTTGTCGTTTCATAGACCTTTACATCCCTATCTTGTTTGTGTGTCAGTAAATTAATTTTTAAATATTTAATACCAATTATTAATAACTTTACAAATTTGTGAACTTTCCATTAAGATTTGTTTTTGATGTCCATATTTTAACCACTATTCAGTTTGTATGGCCTTCGACCCTTATCTTAAAGCCAAT
>NC_068989.1:4472840-4476715 GCF_001194135.2 Octopus bimaculoides
TAGTGGATGCTGAACAGAACTTAACGAACATTCTATGAGCAAAGATTAAACCGAAAAGATATTAACAGCTTGCGTCTAGACAACCTGACGAACTGTTAACAGTATTGCATATTTATAATGGACTAATTGCGAGGTTCAATTTGGGGTCGAGAATCTTGGATTTGGCCCAGACTCTCAAATGTCGAAATGAGCTGGTGCAATGAATTGGTTGAAATCGCGATAGATGTAGCCATGTTGGACATCATTTCTGTGGCACATTGCCGTTTGGCAGCCATGCTTTCTTTTAAGAAATTTGAGATGATTGAAACGCTTTTTATTTCAATGTACGGCTCAGTAAGTCCGAAACAGAAACCACATGACACACAGCCATACCTGCGCATAGTTCAATGTTTTATCTCAAAATTCAATTGCTTCTCAATTTTTGCCTCATGTGAAACGTTGAAACGACTCTAAGTCTCGCATATCTCTCTGCAAATGACTGGGTTGTATATTACTATTGTGGTTGACATATATAATAATGACTGATTAAGTGGATATTGCTTTCGGCTTCAGCTTTATTGCGCGACAATTTTTGGTAAATGCCCTCTGTAGGCCCGAGCTGACCAAAATCTTTTGAGTGAAATTCGCTATACAGAAACTTCGTAGAAGCACAGCAAAACCGTAGACATACTCTGTTTAATACCACCTAACCATTTCTTTTTGCCTTCTAGCTAAGCACGCTCTGTGGTAAGGCTTTGGTCGGCCCGAGGCTATAGTAGAAGATACTTGCCCAACGTGCTACTTAACACACAGCCACTCCTGCACCTATCTATATCCTTCATTGATATTTCATACACTTTTGATACTATAGTTTCAACAAAACTAAAATGTTTATTATTGCAATTGAATAAAAAAGGATAAATATGCTTTTGTTTTCAGCGATCCCCATTTGAAACTTGTCGAAATATTTATAATTTCCAAAATAATTCACATATAAAGAAAATTTAAATACTATATATTATTTTAACTCCCATGACACCTGGCAAAGCCTAAAACTATGAATTTAAAAAAATTGGCAGTTAATGAGTTAAAACAAATGACGTGTGGTATTTTATTACACGTCATTTACATTCTAAGATCAAATTTCACTTCGATTGTCTTTGTTTTTTGATACAAGAGGTTGATGCAAGAACCAGTCAGCTACGATTGAATCAACTGTTCCTGACTCTGCAAAGTGTTGTAGTTGTGGGCATGTGTTGCACATCATCGTTTTTAGCTTGTATAATTCGCCAAAATATGTATCGTCACACAAAAGTTTGTCAATGTAACTTCAGAGTTTACGCCATACCGATGTTAAAATCTCCTTTCGTCGCCAAGAAGCTTCATCACTGCTTCATAAAATATTCTTTCTTGCCAAGCAATGCATATTTACTGGTAGTTGGATGGGGCACCTCAAGAAACTTTTTTATCGGATGAAATAGAATCAAGCTTTTCCCTCGGTGTATTACTGTTAATTGCTTTCAATTTATAAACGTGACAGGCATTTTTTCTTCGATAAAAATACTTTTTTTTCAGAAAGGCTCAAACTTGATCAGATCATATTTCCATAAAATCTCCCTGAGAAAAATATTTGATCGGGTTTGCACAGCCAACAGAAGACAGGGAACAGAGAATTACATTTCGGTTTTTAATTCGTGCTCGAACCCAAAGATGACGGCACTGTTTTGAGAAAAATGGAGATAGTACAAACACAAGTACTCTTAATATAAAGAATGGTATCTAGTAAATAAAATCAAATAAGCCAACTTGATGGCATAATAAAAGCAAAGACATATTACATACACCCCAATGTTGTCGGTATATATTCAACAGAGAAAAGTTTTAGAGCAATAAAGCATGGAATATTTAAAGCCTTTTTGCCTATAAGACCCGCGGTGATTTCTGTGTTTTTGAGACCTCCTTTTGGGGGAAGAATGCATACTATATTCCATCAAATACGATAATTCTTGAAATGATTGTTTTTTTCTTGTGTGTATTTACTAAAACATCAGGCAAACTGTCTGGCAGTATATATTTTGATATCTTTATTCACTGAAATAAAAAAAACTGATTAAGTCGGCTTTATCGTTCGTCTTTTACTAAATATAAACTTTTTCAGAAATATAAACAGAAGTTGAACCACCTCACAGAATAATAGACATGTCGCGCTGAATAAGATTTGTGATTGAAGCGCGTATATAAAATATTTAATAATAAAAAATTCTTCAAAACGGTGTTTTGATAAAAATATATTAAAACTGGAATTTATAAAAAAATTTCCAGACAGTGTAGCCATTAATAATTATTTGCTTTTAGTAAAAGTTCCACTGAATAAGCAGCTTTTTCCATTATTGTATAGATGTGAATTTGTCCAGTGAGAAAGAAATCAAAATTACTATTTGTATAATTTTAGTTTAGTGACTGTCTTAGTTACAATACTGACTCGAATTAAAAATACCCGGCAGTATTTAACCTTTCTACGTTTGTGGTTTAAACACTGCCATAAGCAGATTTGTTAATTCTAGAGTATCAAGCGATGATTTTGGGATTCACTGGTTGATTCCTTTTATAATGGTGATGTCTGGCTCTGAAACATTCAGATCAGCTGGAATCAAAAAGACTCCCGAGGAAAGTGAGTGATTATCCTTCAAAGCATAGCAGGTCTACATCTAGGTCTACAACATTTAAAACCTCGTATTAAGACGTATAAGCTTTGATAAACCAGAAATCCTAATATTAAACAAAACTGTATATAACTACATTTAGCATAGCCAGGACTTCCAGTCCTACAAACCAATTAGTTAGAAAAATAAAGAACGCCAAACTATATAAATTGCAACATTTATTCACCCTTCTTGACGTTCTGTGAAAAGCGTAGACGGTTAAATTGTTGGGCTTCTGACCGTAATGTTGTGGGTTCCGTTTCGATGTATCCTAAGCTGAGACAATTCTTTTCACGTTGACAGAGCCCTTTCAGATATAATGGTGTTTGTCACAAATTGTCATATTGCAAAATTCTAGCCTAAAATCTTGCAAATGCAAGATGTCGACGGCCCTTGATGACTGCGACATACTGTGCAAGGGTTGAATTTTTTCCTATTACCGCAATCAAAAGAAGTGAGGACAGCGATTCGAGTTTTTTCCGTCGTCGTACAGTATGTAACCATGTATCAGTAGCAGCCATGATGGAGCAAACCTTTTACCAAAGACCTACTAACCCTTGTTTTTATTCCAGACACTATACAACAAGGACACAACATCTAAAGTGTCGCTTTTTTAGACAGTTGGCTATGAATTGTAAGTGATTTTTGCAGTTCTTTCACACATTTGAAGTGATCTCCCAGATACATCCTCTTTGGTTATAAGACCAATAAAGTAGGTACCAGCTACAAATTAGGAGAGATACATTTTGAAGGAACCCCTAATTCGTCCACTTCTTTTCATGATCGTACCCTTTCGGTCATTATCCAGCATTTTCACTTAAATGTTTCCTAGTGACGATATCAGAAGTGCCATGATGTTTGTGTCCTCGTTTTATTCTTTCTGCTTATTCTAAGTTCACACATTGCAACAGTTTTATTTGATTTTCTTTGAAGGTTCTGATATCAAAACTTAAGAAATAAGATGAATTTTGAGGTATGTAACGTTTAATTTTTCCCCCTCTCATTTTAAATTTACAGTGGTTAACTGCCTTAATTAGTGTCAACAGCTAACTGGAGTTGATCGACAGCTGTAAAAAAAAATAAAACTAAACAGCATAAAAATCATACGCTTATAATAATAAAGAAACGAAACTTCTCGTTCTTTTCTCTCCAACTTTCCTACTCAGACTTTTTTCTTTGTGAATGAAAATATAT
>NC_068989.1:4477239-4480909 GCF_001194135.2 Octopus bimaculoides
TGCTGAAAGCAGCCATGTCGGGGACAAGTTAGGTCGAAATCATTTTACCGATGCTTTGTTTTTTGTTTATATTTTCATTGCTTATTTCGACTGAATGAATCGCTTATTTACTAAGGATTTTAAACGAATTTTCCTAACGAATTTTGACTTTGCTTTTCATCCTTCTGGGTGGCTACGCGAAATGTTAGGGCATCGGAGAAGATGTCTGGCAATATATGTTTCCTTTCTAAGCTGGCGATCTGGCAGAAACACTAGCACGCCGGGCGAAATGTTTAACGGTATTTCGTCTCTTTACGTTCCGAGTTCAAATTCCACCGAGGTAGACTTCACCTTTCATCCTTTCGGAGTCAATAAATTAAGTCCCAGTTGCATACTGGGGTCGATCTAATCGACTGTCTCCCTCCCCAGAAATTTCGGGCCTTGTATCTAGCGTAGAAAAGCATATTTGTTCCGACTCTTTGCGTTGTCAGTTCAAATTCTGCTGCAGCCTACTTCGGTGATAACCTTAATGTTTCTCCTGGTTTAACATCACCATTTGATTCCTCGATATCTCTAGTGGAGTACACTTTTCTGCAGGCATTTGGGTTAAATATTCGGACCTTGTTCTCTTCTCCCTATCACTAGAATTCGAGGTATTCTAAAGGGCTGTACACTCTACCCTTCCCATCCCTAAAAGGGTCGCCAGTCCCTTACAGGGTTACTCAACGACTGGAACAACGTGGAATGAAGCATTTTGTTCAAGAACACATGACGCTGTCCAGTCCGGGAATCGAAACCAGAATCTTATGATCAAGAGTGCTATACTCTTACCAGTGGGCCTCGCGCCGAGTTCAAATGCCGCCCAGGTCGACTTTGCCTTCCATCCTTTTAGGGTCGATAAAATAAGTACCAGTTGAGCAATGGGGTCGATGTAACCGACTAGTCCCCTCCTGCCAAATTCCAGGTCCTGTGCCAATAATAAAATATTATTATTATTTTTATTTATTTTTTCCAGATCCTGTTCAAAATTATTGGCTTCATTTTAAACACATTCCTTTTTACATTAACCAAACTCACTTTTCTCTACTTATTGCACCTTCACGAGCACGAATCCAAAGAAACATGGTATGTACATCTATTTCTCTTATGGAACTTCTTTGAAAATTTCTATGAAATAAGTTCATGTTATCTTGTTTGTACAAAAGACTTTATCGACTAATTTGTGTAGGGACGCGTTTGCACATACACGCATACATACATGTACGTACGTACATACATATCTCCATACATATATATGTACATACATTCATACGAACGTACGTACATACATACTAACACACACACACAGTGTGTGTGTGTGTGTGTGTGTGTGTGTGTGTGTGTGTGTATAGGATCTCGTTGCTAAACATACAAGAAAAATATAAGATTGTATCTAAGAGTGAAGTTTATAGATATTCATGTAATAAACAGAAAAGAAACGATTTACCTTTATTTGCATTCAGAATGAATGTTATATCAATAAGACTGACTTCCTTTCTGCAGCTTTGCAATGATATCGGTATATGATATACGATATATATGCAATGAGTTCTAGGAAGGGAACAAACCAACAGCCCTTTCAAAGTCTTCAGTTATTTGATTTCTGAAAGCGATCTTCTTCAGCCTCAGAACTACATTCTCTCTCGTCTTTAGCTTCAAAGATATAAAACTTCTTTAATAGCCTCCCCTTCTTATTGATTCAATATTACAAAACGGTTTCTCAACACTGCTGCGGGTCTTTAACTTTAAAAGATTCTTAGAAGGGCTCAGAATCTCCAGGCAAAAGGCATCGATTGTATTTGTGGATTTGTCCAGATCATTTAATAGCATCGATAGAAAGGCGCCTGTTGCATAACCTTTTGAATTATGATGTCCCAGATGCGACATCCATTACCGTCACATCTGGAAACTCATTATGCTTCATGCAAATCCCAGACTGGCCAGCCGGTATCCTTCAGAAAGATATCTTAAAACATTTTCTTTTTGTAACTCTGATGGATACATCCTTGGCACAAACTCCTAACTCCAAGGCATAACTTCACCATCAATTGATCAAAACTTTATATATATATATATGTTTCACTACGTCCATAAATCTCATCAACAATGTGATGTGAAAGAATCCCTTCAGAATGCTGCAGCCAAAATCACTCGGTTTCCCGATGCAAAGAAATATGAAAGTGTGACAATCAATGAGAACTAAAGCCACTTGCCAATAAATTCCAATGATAATATACAACTTGTGGGGGTCAGTAACTTTCTGTTCTTGGACCCTAAATTGCTGAGAATAACAAATACGTCCTGACATGCAAGGGAGACAATCTTGGAGACCCTGTAACAAGCTTTAAAATATCTAGCAACCAATCTTTCAATGCCAGTTACATTAGAAATTACATTTTGGAAATTTGAAAAAAATTGTATCTCTCTTCAGACATATAGTGACTTAATGCCAAGGAGAGAAGAAACAAAAAACGAACGAATTTATCTGAAAACAGTGTTAGAATAATCAATATCGTGGAATCACGATCGTATTTCTCTTATCTTAAAAAAAAAAAAAGAAAAAACGTTGCCTTGATGGAAGGTTTTTAACAATTTTCCTTTTTCTCTTTACAGGATAGCTACAATGACATTAGTGCTTGCTGTGCCCGAAATTATTACTTTAGTCAAACTTTTGTGGAGCACGTCTTTTCTTGTCTCTGGCAAATTAAGAGAATGGCCGTCGCTGCCATCTTTGGTATCGGTATGTCACAAATTTAATATTTTGTTTTTTTTCATTTATAAATGCTTAATAGCGTTTTCCTTATTGCGTGTGTGTGTGTGTGTGTGTGTGTACTGTGGCGAGCTGATATTCGGAAGTCACGCTGCATGCCATCTTACGCAAAGTCAGAAACAAAGGTATATATATATCATATTAGAGGAAAAAGGACAACAAAAACCAGAGCAGGATGAGTATCTCAAGTCATCTAGAATATTTAATTAGGGTAATGTGAATTTGAAGTCTTACAACTGTTTCTGGGATATCCCAAGTGATAGGCTAGCATGTCTGTACACAGGGCATTTCATCATTACAGACAAGGTATGTATGAAAGTTCTAGAATAGAAGAATAAAGAGTTTTACTCTTAATTCTTCTATTATTTCATTCCTTATAAACTCTGAATTTCGCTGTCTAAATCTTCCGTACATACTCACCTTGTCTCTGACGTTGGAATACCCAGTGTACTAACATGCTAGCCTGTCACTTGGGATACCTCAAAAACAGCTGTAAGACTTCAAATTCACGTTACTCTAATTAAATATTCTAAATGACTTAAGATAGTCGTCCTACCTTGGTTTTAGTTGTGTTTTTCTCTCTAATATAATATATACCTGCTAACTCGGAAGCCTAATACGGATCCCTAGTTCTAGCCTCATCTGCGAACTCGGAACCTAACGGATGACCAATTATAGTACTTATTCATTTAGATCACCAGTGAACTAAACCCCACATAATCTCTCTGCCCCACCTCTCTCTCTCTCTCCTCATATATATATATATATATATATATATATATATATATATATATATACACACACTCACCTCAGGGAAAATGGAAGAATTCGTTGACGTTTGGAGCCTATGATTTTCAAAAATGGTAGATGAAGAGAGAGAAT
>NC_068989.1:4480974-4485775 GCF_001194135.2 Octopus bimaculoides
CGTTCTACAATTTCTGTCTAGCAGATCATCTCACAGGGCATTGTTCGGTGCAGGGTTTTGATATAAGACACTTGCCCAAAGTGCCACACTGTGAGACTGCTAGGCATTCAACTCGTTATATTTCTTGGTGAGCATGCACAACCTAATGGTCAAAGTGTTTCACTCAATATTATAAATCCTATTTCATGTCTATTCACCCGTAAAATCTAGAATTCGGGAGCTGGTACAACTTTCCTTTACTTCCACCGATCACATCCCGGATGTCTTCTGAATGTAGAGTAAGAAGACCAAAAGAGTGCCTGTGTGTTTGAAATTAAACACGTAACACGATTAAAAACACCACGGTATATACTACTTTGTTCTACTCGTTCGCGAATTACTGCTGGCTATTTTGTTGTTGTTTGTTCCTTCTCGAGCCTGGCTCTCTCTGTCTCTCTCTCTCTCTCTCTCTCCCCCTCCATCTTTCCCTTTCTCTCTTTTTTATGTACTTCTCTTTCTATTCTCTGTCTCTGTCTCTCTTTCTCTCCGTCTATCTCTCTGATTTTTGACCGTTTCTTCCATCAGTCTGATTCATGTTATTTCCACTTTATCTGTTTTCAGGGTATCGTCTGCTCTATAATGGAAAGCACCTCGTTAATATTTTTTGTTATGAGAATCGGTCCCAAACTTCATCCGATTATCCTCATCCCGTTACTAAGCAGTGTGCTCTGCTTCCATGTAATTTCAGTATCTTTTAAACAGGGAATAGTAAGTATTTATCTATTCGGAGATATCTCAGTTGTTTAATGCGTTCCTTAGCATTTATTGATATGCATGTATATAAAAAGCTCAGACTGGATAACGCTTGGGAAATAAACCAACTTACACACTGCGTACATTAAGATACATTACCAAAGTACACACATAACATATGTATTCTATATATCCTTTCCAAGGTTGTGTATTCATATTTCTTGTGGAAATACGTGATGAGTGATATTGTACCATCCATGGATGCACGATTATATAACCGTGCCATGAAATTCAATGACTAGGTTTTCAGACTATCAAAATATGAACTTTATTCTGCATCTGTATTGAGTATTCTTTATCCGATTCGTGAAATGCTTTCACATTACTTACTTACATACATACATACATACATACATACGGAGGAAACAATTCAACAAGAACTGCCCACATACACGTATATGTTAGCACTCAGATGTATGCATGTATTGTGTGAATGTTTATGAGCCACACCTATACAAATGTGCATATCTCTAGTGTAGATATAACGAGGATATCTACACTAGAAGCATGGTATTTATCTTTGAGCGGTTTATTGAGAGACCAAATTCAATGGTTCCAGACTCCAGAATTATGAGGACGAGGGCGATGTCGTCTGCGAAGACGAGGCCAATGAATTACGATACTGGACGGCATGAACCTTCCCGGGAACAGAGTTCTACCTCGTTCAAATGTCATAGCGTATCGCAGTACAGTGGTCCCCAACCTTTTCACAGTGGCTCCCCTCCCTTTTACTTAAATACGTTTTCTCATGGACCCCTTTTAATATGTTTATTCCTATATGTATATATATATGTATATATATATATATATATATATATGTATATGTATGTATATGTATATGTATGTATATGTATATGTATGTATATGTATATGTATGTATATGTATATGTATGTATATGTATAGGTATGTATATGTATAGGTATGTATATGTATAGGTATGTATATGTATAGGTATGTATATGTATAGGTATGTATATGTATAGGTATGTATATGTATAGGTATGTATATGTATAGGTATGTATATGTATAGGTATAGGTATATATATGTATAGGTATATATGAAATTTTGAATTTAGTTCAGACCCCAGTACTACCTTTGCGTACCATCAGGGATACGCGGACTCCAGGTTGGGAACCACTGCCGTAGTATATGACCCAAAGTTATGGTGAAAAGGAAAGGCGCTAAGGTGTCCTCTTGGAGTACTCCTGCGAATGTGCCGGTGTCTCCGTCAGGGGTGCATACGAGACATTTACAGGTCGCATAGAGAGAGACAGCATATCATTTACAACTTCAATTGGTTTGCAATAAGCAGAGGGAATCTGGAACATTCGCTTACAGTGGACAAAGTCAAAAGGGGAGTAGGCACACAAAGACTTATGTTTCTTTGCTGAGATGGTTCCAATGAAACGGTGAAGAGTTTAAATATGTTCAGGAGTGGAGAGGCCTTTGCGAAAGTTGTTTCGGTTTGATCTGAGTAGTGTTTCGATAGGGTTTCGGATGTAATGAACATGATACAGTTGAGAAATTTTGCTGAGCATGACATCAGGCTGATGCCATGATACGAGCCATATTCTGGTAGATCTCGCTTCTTCGGAACAGGAATGATGCGGTTCAGCTTGAATTTCGATGGAGTTTGAGTGGGGATGTAAGTAGAATTTAGAATAGGAAGAAATAAAAAGAAGTAAATCTGGAAGCACACTGCCCACGCCACACGATTTGCCAGTCTTAAGCTGTTTAGCGTCAGTTAATGCTTATCTGAGGGTAATCTTACCATTTGGAATATTGGTGAGCAGTGATGGGATTGGCATCACAACAAAATTGTCTGTGTGGGATGTATTGCTATTGAGTAGCTTTTCAAAGTGGGATTTCCGGACTTCTAGCAGATCTTGCGGGTTATTTGGTTTTATATTTTTATAGTTGCTTAGATTTGCCACCAGACAAGTTATTTATAGCTTTCCAGTCTGTGGTGATTTGTCTGCTGCCATCTGCTTCTTTCACAAGGTTAATTTGCTCTTCGATGTACGCTTTCTGGTTAACATTGAGCTAAGGCTAAGGACGAGGCTGCTACAGCATTAAATGTTGCAGCAGTCTCGTCCCGATCATTTATCTGCTTTGCAGCTGCCATTCTGTTTCGGTCATAGTGAACTTTGGCACTCCTCTAAGGAACTTTGTTCTTTGAGAGTCGTACAGAAAGGATTGGTTGCTTAGCAGCGAAGGCAAAAGGCTTCGAGAATGTGGTGTATTCCTCCATGAGGTCAGGACGTTCTACATGGAGTTCGGTGAATCTATTTTTGCATGTAGTTGGTATCTACGTCGGACAGGGAGGATCAGATATATTAAGGTGGATTTCCTTTTTGATTGAGTTCAACAGAGATTGAGCTGTATTTCAACGACAGGCCATGTGGTCAGTTTCTGGCAGTGTTTTATGTAGGTCTTTGTGCGTGAAAATTGGGAAAACTGTGTTTGCAGAAAATTGTGCAACCACTGACAGAATGTCTGAGAAGCTATCACAGTTCCTATTTGGTTTGTCTAGAAGTGGCCATGGATCTTGTGGCGAGGTCTGCAGACATGCATTCCAGTTACTAAGGATTGCTAGAAAGAGTTTCATCTAGTGGTGTCGATGGCTGGCTGCCTACCATCATAGAAGATACTTTCGTTCTATTAATTAGCGAGTAACAAACGATGGTAAATGGTTTAGACCATGGCTTCAGAGATTTTTCAGTAACGGAAAATGTGGAGACGAGAAGTAACCGCTGAGAGATGGAATTAACGGGTTCTGGAGGAAAGGATGGTGGGGGGGGAGGTGCTGACTAGGAGTCCACTGCCACGATTACCAGTGTCATTGGGGAAAATGCTGGTGTGGGCGATCTTACACTTCTTATGGGGTTCATTGAGTTAGTTACCAACTTCTACTTCGGCTCTCATGTTTTCTCTATCAGGACAGATATTAATCTTTGTAAAATGATAATATGGTCAGCACCCGACAAATTATGGAAAGTTTGGAAAACACAACAATTGTCATGAGACCTAAAATTGGCTTCTTTCGTGCTACGTTCTAATCTGTTTTGCCCTAAGAATGTAAATACTGGCCTCTTACGGCGGTCCAAAAGCGACCAGTGGACGGCACAAACACTCGACTTTTATGCAAGGCCTTTGACATCTCTTACACTTGACGATATATCAGACAAGTCACTTTATGGATCGTTTTTGCCCATCAGCCAGACAGTCAAAGACGGCTAAAATTTGCAGACCACTTTTTTGGAGGAACGTTTTTCTGTATATATATATATAAAGATATTCAACTTACTGAAATAATAATTTGTATATAAGATACACATGTAAATATTGCCAGTTTTATTACTAAATTGTATGAAATACTGCCATATAATATGGCTTACTATAAGAAAATACCAAATTGCTAAAACATTTGAATTAAATTCTCTCTTTTCTTTTTTTCCAGTGCATATTGGTCCGTGAAATAATCTATTCAAACGTTAAATCTATGAAGAAACTGATTTATGCTGCATTCGGACTAATTTTTATAGCATTAATTGTGACCACGTCATTTGTGATTGGTTTTAGCCAAATCTTGACTATTTCAGAATCTCTAATTTTGTCCACATCCTTATTGGCTTTATCTTTCACGTGGTGCCCTGGAATAGCAATGTTTATAATACGATCTCAAGACGGCTTCGTTGATGGTCGTAAAAATGCCAATATAATTTATACTATTTTGAAATTGGTAGTACTTTTTGTTTTAGCCGTTGTTATAACATACTTAAACCGCCTGGACAGCTTCGAAGAATCATTTTCCAGCTTAATGCAAGGTTTCCTTAATATAAACTCAACAAAAACCATCAGCAATGGACTCTTGATTCACCTCTTTGCGGGTTTGTTATCGCATGCGTTCACTTACGTATCAGCACGAATATGCCTTACACGTAGTGGTATTTACTTACCAACAATATTCGTCACTCCGATCACAATCTTGATCATAATTTTCGAC
>NC_068989.1:4485875-4486382 GCF_001194135.2 Octopus bimaculoides
AACTGATGATGTCATTCCATCAACGTGTGGACACTGGTTGCTCTCGTTCAAACTTTATGTTTAAATTTCTATAATTTTGAATTTTTATCACTTCTTATTATGAAGTTGACAAAGACAGACTTACTGTTAAAATATCGTCCAACTAATAAAATATCTTACATTCGAATGTACCCGGTGTATCCTTATCAGACGGGTAGTCATGATGGGTATACAGGGCTTCGTATATTTTTACCCAGTGCCATACACTGCTCTCGCACTCAATAATAATAATGATAATGATGATAGTAATAATATTAGACTTACAGGAGAGTATTTGATAGTATCCCACATAACTGGCTACTCAGTAATAATAATAATAATAATAATAATAATAATAATAATAATAATAATAATAATAATAGTAATAATAATAATAATAATAATAGTAATAATAATAATAATAATAATAATAATAATAATAATAATAATAATAATAATAATAATAATAATAATAATAATAATAATAAT
>NC_068989.1:4487309-4489838 GCF_001194135.2 Octopus bimaculoides
AGAGAGAGAGAGAGAGAGAGAGAGAGAGAGAGAGAGAGAGAGAGAGAGAGAGAGAGAAAAGCGTAGTGGTAAAAAGACAAAGGGACAGAGAGCAAGAGTGAGGAAATATATGTGCTTTTAACAAAAGATTGAGAATGGTAGCAGTCTCAATGTTTCAGAGAGCTGACTGTATGAATGTATGAATGAATAAAGTGTACGTTTTAGAAATTTAAGATTTATGTAAAGAAGAAAGGAGAAGCGTTTTAACTTAATCTGAATTTAACGAAATGTAGCTTAATGTTTGAAATGGTCTGTGAGTGTGTGATTTCGGTTGAAGATTTTTACGATGTCAACAAGGGCACATCCTTGAACAATATAGTGTCAATACTTGTAAGAAAAAAAAAGGAGTACTTAAGAATGAATGGAAATTCGAAAACGTTAGGAAGAAGTTTGGTGTAGATACAAAAGGCCTGAATTTTGTAATTGAAGAACTGAAGCAGCGCATTCTTGCAAAAAAAGCAAAGCTAACCGGGTTTGAGCAACGGATTAAGCAATACCGACAAAACAAATTGTTTAGAACCGACGCCAAAAGAGTTGAATCTGTTATTATTATGTTCTGTTCTTTTACTTAGGATGAAAGAATAGAGCTAATGACCTGTACATGATGATCGAGACTGTTTTGATTGATTTCCCGATGTTTACTTTCAGCAGGCAAAATCGGGTTGTAGTGGGAAAGGGAATTCCAGAGGTTTGACTTCCTGAGTCGAAGGGATTGGAATAAGATTTAAAACAAAGTATTCGGGATGAGAAGACACAATACAGGTGACGTGGGAAAGGATTAACGAATAACCTTGCTTCAACTTTCCATTATTTTTAATACCCGTTTAATTGAAAGTGATTTGTACCTAGCATGTTCTTTGAAGCCGTCAAATGATTAGAGTAAGAATAAAAGGATTTTGTGTGACGGAGCTTAAAGCGCGAAGGGTGTGTGACTATCACGTGATCTTATGAAAGTGGTGCAGTCAAGGATATCACAAGTGGAACAACGATAGCAGCAACAGCAGTAGCCTTCTGTTCTGATCATGACTTGAGCTTTTTAGACATTCAGTGATTGTTCAGGAAGTGTTTGTATATTATATATGGGATATTTTCTGAGTCATTCGCCACAGTGCTTTCGCATTTACATGCACACACACACACACACACACACACACACACACACACACACACACACACACACACACACACACACACACACACACACACACACACACACACACAAACCTACACACTTCTCTTCAGACACATTTCACTGCTTTTCAGATATGAACTCACGTGAAATACTTGCAATGTCACTCGTCTCAGTGCATTCGCACTCACATAGGTACGTACGTACTTACATATATACATACATACATATATACATACATACATACATACATACATACATACATACGTACGTACGTACGTACGTACATACATACATACATGCCTTGAGAAATTAGGCTTCTCAAAACCAGAAAGGAGAAAGCTAATTCGAAGACTATAGATCCAATCCATCAATGGAACTGTAAAAATTCGTAAAACTCTCCAGGAGTTTGTCATTTAAATAAAACATACAAATCTGCACATACATACATACATACATACATACATACATACATACATACATACATACATACATGCATGCATGCATGCATGCATACAAACAAAAATACCCTGTTATTGATGTTGAAATTCCACCGAAGGAGCCTTGGATCTAGGTTAGAAACCGGTTCTTTCTCCTTTGGCAAGAAATCTTGAAATAAACTGAATAATGACATACATACCACCTCCTGCTGACTGCAAAATTCCTGCCGAATTAGCCGCAAAACACACACACACACACACACACACACGTCCATTTCATATGTCTTTCACTTTCTCTATGATTATACACACGCCCAATACAATAGCTCTCACATACATTTTCGTCTTCAACAGGTATGTATCTATTCTATAATATAAATTGTTTTTCTATAAGCGTATAACAATTACTTATCCCATACATCTACACTTAGCTTTTATCTTCACTTTTCTTTAATTGGATACGTCTGCTATTAATTCTTACATACAATTTCAGCGTTAATTCTTACAGCTTCATTTTCTATTAAAGCAATTCTTAACGTCAACTTCTTAATGCCTCTTCTCTTTTTTCCTAGACCCCATACTTACCGACAACAGCGATTAGAAATTTTTCTAATGCAATTCCCCTTTCTTCGACCATTAACACAACCGGTTGCTCACAGACCTTAAAGTTTCTCATTCAAACTACATAATACGCAGAATTGTCGCATTAATACAGTAGGGAGATTTGAGGGAGATTTGGCTGCTATGGAAAGTTCCGAGGAGGGGGAGGAATTATTTCCTGGAAATTTCCAAGTTGGGGGAGGAAATACTTCCTGTAAAGTTCCGAGGATGTGGGTAAATTACTTCCTGGAAAGTTCCAACGCAGGGGAGGAGGGGAGGAATTACTTACTGGAAAGTTCCGAGGAAGGGGAGGAGGGAGGA
>NC_068989.1:4490837-4493246 GCF_001194135.2 Octopus bimaculoides
ACATACATACATACATATATATATATATATATATATATATATATAAACAGTATATGAGTATATGCATATATATGTACATGTATGTATATACGTTCATCTACATGTACATATAGATACATAACTGGGTATATGACGTGGCAAAAGAACAAGGACAAAATGGTAAACAAGGTGCAACAAACAAGCAGGTCACATAGAAACATCCCCTTCATCAGCTGCCACCATTAAAACTCCGGCGTTTAAGCCTTTATTTTATAAGCATAGACGTACCCATTTTCTTATTTATTTCTTTATGGTTTTAACCTGAAATATCGTCTTCCGCTAATCTTCCACCAATTTTATTCCCGGTATTTTTCTTGGGGAGCGCTGAAAATTTTAAAAATTTTTGTCCAGTCGTCCATTACTTGTCTTCACTGGTCCAGTTCAATATTAGTATTAGGGGTGACAGACTATAATAAATAAGTCTTTATCTCATATTTTATTTTTATTTTAAAATATTCTCTTTTTTCGGCTTACCCATTATTATGTAGTATCTGATTCTAACAATTTTGAAATTAAATAAGCACTCAAACGTAACCGTGTATATAATTATAAAAAATACATATTAATTAACGCTAGCATTAAGTTCTTACATCTTTTAAGTAATTTAATCCCTTTGATACTTACAGAGTGTAACAAATCGTCTAGAATGGTTTTCACCTAAATTAAGCAATAAAGCGCTGGTATTTTCGCTTTACATAGCACGGCCTGCTGAGAACATACGCGCGCACACACCCACACATACAAACTTGCTGTACATATATATGCATATACTCATATATTGTTTGTATCACGACAGAACGCACGCGTTACCTTTATACAGTAAGTTTTAACTATTGTTCTAACGCGACTCTCTCTATTTCTATCTCCCCCTCTCATTCTTCCCTCTACTGCTCTTCGCCTCTACCTGTCACTACTTCTCTCTCTCTCTCTCTCTATTTCTTGTTACTCGTCCTTCGCCTCTCACCGTTACTACTACTATCTCTCTCTCTCTCTACCTCTCGTTGCTCACTTTTATTCTACTTCCTCCCCTCCTTTTCCCTCTGCTACTCTTTCTCTTCACACAGCCTTGCATTACAAGAGAACTTGCAGAAGGTGGTGGGCGAAACCTGCTGTACTCTTTCTGTCAGCTTTTGCACCTGTATTTCAAAAGGCCAACCTTGTCGTGTCACGCTCTGTTTCACGCTGAATCTCACCGAGAACTGGCACCTTAATTTCACGAGCAGGCTGTTCTATTGATCGGATCAATTGGAGCCCTCGTCGTCGTAACTGAAGGAGTGCCACGATGCTTATATTGTGCCATACACCTATCTCACAGTTTTGGAGACAATCTATTTAAACTATTTTAATAATAAATTTTAATTAATCTTGATAGATTGTCTCCAAAACCGCAAGTAGGGATTTAATATAGAGAGGAAAAACGGGGAATATTTTGTATGAGGGCGAAAGATTTAGATGAAGCTGGATAATATAAATCTATAGGTTTATCGGTAAATTAGAATATCGTTCAAGTTATGATTTATTCAGTGCAATGCAATATTAAAGCAAAATAAGTTTTTGGTATAAATGAATAAGTTATGGGTTTGATATATCTACTTACGAAGAGACAAAATACAGTAAATATAGTTATTAAGCGAGAGAGAAAGAAATACAAACGAAGGTATTTTGATAATATAACATGGATATAAATATGCATAAACAGAAGTAAATAGAATTGCCAGTCAAGGGGGAGGTAATAATTGATAAATTACTGGAAAAACCAAAATTGATTATAGAAATTAGTGAATGAGACCAAAAGAGTGAAAGAGATCTACTTAGATAAATAAATATATTAAATAAATCAATAAGTTAACCTTAAACTTAAATAAATAAAATAAAGAGGTTAGATAAAAAAGTTAAAAAAAAAAAAAAAAATTAGTGTCTTATGAGACAGGTGCAAGGTATCAGGTAAATAA
The DNA here is from genome assembly GCF_001194135.2 of Octopus bimaculoides. NCBI lineage: Eukaryota > Metazoa > Mollusca > Cephalopoda > Octopoda > Octopodidae > Octopus > Octopus bimaculoides. Next base: position 4,492,829 of record NC_068989.1, read on the forward strand.
ATTATGTTTAATTATAAGGTATGTGGTGTTATAACTCTAAAATGTTAAAGTATTCATCTAAGAAATAGGAAGAAATTAAAATGGGTAATTTATGTGAGTAAAGGCTGGATGATAAAAGAAAATATAAGTTACTGTATTGTGAGATAGGTGTATGGCACAATATAAGCATCGTGGCACTCCTTCAGTTACGACGACGAGGGCTCCAATTGATCCGATCAATAGAACAGCCTGCTCGTGAAATTAAGGTGCCAGTTCTCGGTGAGATTCAGCGTGAAACAGCGTGACACGACAAGGTTGGCCTTTTGAAATACAGGTGCAAAAGCTGACAGAAAGAGTACAGCAGGTTTCGCCCACCACCTTCTGCAAGTTCTCTTGTAATGCAAATATGTGAATGAAAATATAGTTTAGTTGGTAGCCA
>NC_068989.1:4500385-4501514 GCF_001194135.2 Octopus bimaculoides
TACATATATGGTATAATTAGAAACAAGGCAATTTTTAGCCATTTCTCCGCAGACTGAAAAACGATGAACAACCTTAATCAATTTTCGAACCGTAGTGGGTTCTCATCAGAGGCGTCTACATCATTCTGACAGTCTCCAGAATATATATGTATATAGATAGATAAACGCGTGCGCGCGGAAACATACATACACACACATACATATATTTTACACAGTCTGGTGACCATTGTAGGGAGCAGTAATCTAAACGGCTGAGGACAAATGTCCTCCAGTGGACCATCACGTTTTCCTGTTGTCTCGTCCTGAACGTTCTGAGGACCCAACCAGTCAACTGTCTGCATGTTATTACCAAATCAGTAATATGCACCCGGAAAGCTGCATCATTGCTCATGTAAATGCTCAGGTCACGCACTGATTTTGATTCAGTGATCGCAATTCCTCTGGGGCCAGTTTACCCTTTTTGCAATTCGTTCAGCATCGTGTGCCGGCGGCAGCGCCGAGTTTGGAATTTTCCAGCATTAAACTGTATGTTATCTTCCTTACCTCACCCGTATATTGCGTCCAGCCCCTGTTGTAGATGCACCTCCAGCGTTCTGTATCCACTGACAGACTCTTGTACCTTCGGCCGAAGGCATGTCTGAGAGCGCCACTATAAATAGCAGGGGCTCCAAGACAGTGATGATCTGTGCGACACCTCTCATTATTTGATCGACACCTCTCGTTATCTGTGCGACACCTCTTATCATTTGCGTTTCCTTAGAAGAAGCCCTTGGTCACCACTACCTGACTTCTATCTTTGAAGAAGACATGTAGCCATTCTCCAAGTTTTCATCTTCTTGTAACCCGTCTTCCTCTTTTCCTTTCTCCTCTTTCCCTCCCTTCCCCATACACGCACCGTTCATTTCAGTGTTCTGATTTGTTATAATCAGAAATGGTGTTAACGAAATGGACATTAATTTGTTTAGGTCATTCAGTTTTTCTCAACTGATCAATAGACCAATTGAGTAAACCTATTTGTAACGTACCTATAATGACAACTGGAAACAACTGTAAGCCAAAGTAACTCTGAAAAAGAAAAATATGTAATGACCATTATTTATACGTCGTCATATATATATATATATATATA
>NC_068989.1:4502796-4504436 GCF_001194135.2 Octopus bimaculoides
AAAAAAAAAAAAAAAAAAAAAAAAAAAAAAAATAAAGACAAATATTTCTCGCATATGATAGAGCTTTTAGTTAAATTGCTTATTTATGTCACGTGAATGAACATGAATATTTCACCGAATTGCACTTAGACACATACGTTAAACAGTAGAGGATACAAAATGCTTAGTTCATTATTTAAAGCGGGGGCATAGAGAGAGAGGGAGGTTTCAGGACAATCAAGAAAGAAGAGAAAAAAAATAATAAAGGATGGGGAAAAGGACAGAAAGTTAGATAGATAGAGGGAGAAAGAGAGAGAGAGAAAGAGAGAGAGAGAGAGAGAGGTTTCTTTCCAATTTGGTGTGGTCAATTTGAAATTTCATTTCGTTTTTTTTCTTTCTCCTTTCTTTTTTTTTTTGTACATTGTATACCTATCAAATATTTGTAAATAAGCACATTTTCTCACAAGGGTTGGTGACCTTTCAAAGGTGTCAATTCTAGAAAATAAGATGAAAGAAATAAGAAAAAATGGAAGGGTGTGGTCATCCCTGAAAAATAAAGACGTGTCCAAAATTCAAAGGTCAATAAAAATGTATATTCGTCCACATTGTATAGCCACGTCTCTCATTCTGTGTAATTCCATGTTTTGCATGAACAAACATTAAATATTAGTACGATATTCATAAATTCGGAAACGAAAGCCAGAATCACGAATTACTTTGCCAAGTGGCTACATCAGACAACTTTCCTAAAAAATGGTCCCGGTATTCTTTCTTATGTGTTGTAAGTTCTATAAGAACAACAGTTGTCAAAATCCCAATATTATATATATATGTCTGATCATTTATAGCGATGAGTATCACGTTGTTAACATTGGAACCACATTCAGAAACAGCAGCAAATATTGTAATATAAATGTTTTCTCTTCATCCATAATCATCATTATTAAAGAATAATAATAAAAATGTAGTTGTTCTGCTTCTCTTTCAAATATTTAATTTTCAAGAGAATTTTTTTGCTGAAGTGTAGCTCCATTGCTTTTCGGAATTTTTAATAACAATAATGATACTGGTTTCAAATTTTGCCACAAGGGAAGCAATTTTGGGGAACGTACTTATTTAATCGACTCTGAAAGTATGAAAGGCAAAATCGACTCCAACGGAATTTGAACTCAGAACGTAGTGGCAGACGAAATACCGCTAAGCATTTCGCCAGCGTGCTAAAGATTCTGCCAGCTCGCTGCCTTAATATAAAAATAATAATAATAATAATAATAATAATAAGCCTTTCTACTATAGGCATAAAGCTTGGATTTTGTGGGGAGGGGACAGTCGATAACATCGACACCCAATACGCAACTAGTACTTAATTTATCGACCCTGAAAGGATGAAAGGCAAAGTCGACCTCGGCGGAATTTGAACTCAGAAGGGATCGACGGGCGAAATACCGCTAAGCATCACGCCCGGTGTGTTAGCGATTCTGCCAGCTCGTCTTAATAATAATAATAATAATAATAATAATAATAATAATAATAATAATAATAATAATAATAATAATAATAATAATAATAATAATATAGAAAGGATTGAGGTAACTCCTCCTGAAGATATAGAGTCAAAATTAAAAGAAGAGTGCCATTTGTTATCTAGTGAACGATATTTC
>NC_068989.1:4505848-4508217 GCF_001194135.2 Octopus bimaculoides
GTTTCACGTCCATAAAGCGTATCATCAGACATCAAAACCTGTTGGAACATGGCCTCTGTAGCAAGTGGCTCTCCAGGAAATGGAGGAGGAAAACTTTGTCACTCTATGTCAACAACAGGGGACTGCCTTCCTTTTGGCTGTTATTCATAATTGACCTTGATATCGTGTGGATCCCAGGACACCGGCAGGTATTTCCTGAAGTGCTTGGAAGTAACGTGTGGTCAGTTGCACAAGATCTTGATTGTGTCGAGAACGATGACATATTTTTGAAAACTTTGCGTAGGCTTCTCAGCAGGTATCACCAAGCTTTTGGCAAAATTTGATGCAGATTATCTTCTCAACTTTTTCCGTCACGGTCAATGCAACGATCACACGTTACACACCTTCCTTCCAAGCATTGCTGCAAACAGCAGATGGGAACTAGAACTTTGAAACTTAACGCCCATGCACAGCAGAGTTCAAGATCAATCTGTACCAAGTGTCTTCACTCTGCATGCTTTAGCATCGTTACTATGGCAACAGTCCGGATACTTATTGATCAGACCTCCTTGTTTGAGTTATTTAGTTCACCACTTTTAGTTCTGTGCTCAAGTTCCACAATGGTAGACTTTCTCTTAAAGTGTTTAGTCGAACAAATCTAATCCTAATTCTAGTATTTTACTGGACTCTTTGTCGATCTACTGAGTTAGAGTAACGTAAATAAACGAGCATCGGATGTCAAACGGTGGGAGAAGACTAACACAGACACACACAAATACACTCACTCGCTCACTCGCTCACTCACTCCTTCACTCACTCACTCATTCACTCACTCACTCACTCACTCACTCACTCACTCACTCACTCACTCACTCACTCACTCACTCACTCACTCACTCACTCACTCACTCACTCACTCACTCACTCACTCACTCACTCACTCACTCACTCACTCATTCATTCACTCACTCACTCACTCATTCACTAACTCACTCACTCTCTCGCTCACTCACTCACTCACTAACTCACTCACTCTCTCGCTCACTCACTCATTCAATCACTCACTCAATCACTCACTCACTCATTCACTAACTCACTCACTCTCTCGCTCACTCACTCATCCACTCACTCACTCATCCACTCTCTCGCTCACTCACTCACTCACACACTCACTCACTCACTCATCGACTCACTCACTCACTCACTCACACGACGCGCTTCCACGCGGTTTCAGCCAACGAAATTCACTCCAAAACACTGGTCGGTCCGGGGCTATTGTAGAAAACGCTCGGTCAAAGTGCTACGCAGTGGGACTAAACCTAAAGCCATGTGGTTTGCGAAATAAGACTCTCATCACACAACCATGCTTTAAAAATTTTTCCATACACCCAAATAAGTTCATAATTAAATGGGTAATTTTCCAGTTCAAAACAGTCTTCAACAGCTATGCTATGCACAGCTACTGTAGCGTGATACTGGCCACAGAACAATAATCTAGTGTGTTTTACTATCAATCTTAAGCTCATGCTGAATAAGAAAATTCCAATGAAGTATTTGTTCTCAAACTAGTTTAGCAACAAATCTTTATTGGCTGATCGAGCATTGCCTATACCAGTAATAGTTTAATTCATAAAACTGAAAGTAGTTGTGTATTTCATGGGTCGGTTCGAATGATGAATTGACCTTCTGTCATTTTATAGATCCTTCTAACCCATTGCTAGTTTCTTAAAATTGATAATCTCTTTATTGTATTTCATTAGCTGATGTCGTAGTCGTACTTTTCCCACTTGCACAGCTGCACCCTGTTTACTGGTTTACTTGAGTCGTTAACTCATTCACCGTTTGGTTCAGTAGTTTTAATATTCATTATGACGTTCATAACCGGACTTCCAGATTGTTTAAGCTGTACAACTTCATATCTCAATTGAGCAAAGATATTTTTAAAAAATTCCTTTGATATTCTCTTTTACTCAAGTCACGAGTACATTGACATACCAAAGTTGTTTGCCAAGCGATAGTGGGTCGACAAACACAGACACAAATACAAATACATACATACATACATACATACATATATACATACACACATATATATATATATATATATATATATATATGTTGTTGTACTTGGGGATGGTCATATTGCCAGTTTAGCCAATAAAAACACACGTACTGTATATTTGGTGTTAATTTGCTTCAGCTTTATATTACATTAATCTTAATCTTATTTCGGCCAGAGTTCTTTCGTCACACTTCTGTGACCTCATCAGTGGTCCTTTGTTTCCTTCTTTCTTATGTGTGTCTCACCTTGCTAACTATCAGCCATTTTGTATTTTGTATTCCTATTGTATGTGTCTACGCATGCGTGTCCTTCAATGTGTCTGTGTCTT
>NC_068989.1:4509807-4511193 GCF_001194135.2 Octopus bimaculoides
TGTTTATTTAAATTGTTGAACCTATCTGAAATTCTTCTTAACACTTTTTTATACCTTTGCATCTCGGGTTTTTTTTTTTGTCTGACCACTTCAAACTACTGCCTATACAATAAACAAAAAAACTTTACTATAAATACATATGGATATATATATGCATATGGTTGAAATTTACAGAAAAACAAAAGACGAAGACAGGTGCATGAACAACAAGCAGATGTATTAGTTTGACGCTCGGGAAAGTGAGAAAGTCTTTTACGTTTCGAGCCTACGCTCTTCAACAGAATGGAATATGAGAAAATGAACAGAGAGAGAATTTATATATATAAAACCCGTCGTTTATCGGGTAATTACTTTTATTGTTTATCGGGAGCCACATTGAAAGTGTTATTATATGTATAATTTGCTCCTCCTATAGGCGCGTATTTTTAGAAGCGAAAGCCATGTAATATTTGAAGTTGAAGAAAGATTAATATCATACATGAACTTGTGTTTGCTTATGGTATGACAATAATAAGAGAGTTGTAAGTGTTATTTTATTACTCTATACAGTATTGAGAATGATATTATATTTTTATAAGAGTAAAATATGTAATAATTGAAGTAGAAAAAAGATCATTTTTTATACATGAAGTCCTGTTTGTACATAGTAGTAATAAGAGAAGAAAGAGAGAGAGAGAGAGAGAGAGAGAGAGAGAGAGAGAGAGAGAGAAAGAAAGAGAAGTAAATAGACAGAGAGAGAAAGAGAGATAGAGAGTGACAGAAAGAGAGAGAGAGAGACAGACAGAAAGAGAGAATACTCATGGTATCAAATAACTGAAACATGAATATATATACATGTGTGTGTTTGTGTGTTTGTGTTCTTTTAGTGAGGGGGAGTGAGAGAGAAAGAGAAACAAAGACAGTAAGAAAGAAGAGAAAAAGAGAGAAAAAAGAGAGAGAGAGAGACAGAGAAAGAAAGGGAGGGAAAATAGATAGAAAGAGAAGAGAAGAAAGAAAATCATAGAGAGATGGTGTCTGGTTTTAGTTTCAATTTGTGGGACAAACAGACAGAATCTCTCTCTTATATATATACGCACACACACACACACACACACACACACACACACATATATATATATATACGTATATATACGATGGGCTTCGGGCTTCTTTCAGTTTCCGTCTGCCAAATCCACTCATAAGGCTTTGGTCAGCCCGAAACTATAGTAGAAGACACTTGCCCAAGGTCCCACGCAGTGAGACTGAACCCGGAATCAAATAGTTGAGAAGCAGGGTTCTTATTACACAGCCTCGCCTGCGCCTATTTCGTGAATAGAATTACATTGTTGTTGCTCTGTGTAGGCATTGTTGTACTATCCTAAACAATTTTACCACCATTGCTACGTC
>NC_068989.1:4511371-4516371 GCF_001194135.2 Octopus bimaculoides
TTTTATTCCAGACACTATACAACTAGGATACAATATCTAAAATGTCTTCTTCATAGACAGTAGGGAATGAATTGGGAGAGATTTTGCAGTTCTTTCACGCATTTGAAGTGATCTCCCAGGCACATCTTGTTTGGTTATAAAAAGACCAACAAAGTAGGCACCAGCTACATACTGGGGAAATAGATTTTTGGTAATTCCTTCGAAGGGACCTCCCCCACCATTTCGTCCTCTCGTATTCACAATCGTACCCTTTCGGCCATAGCCCAGCATTTTCACTTAAATGTTTCCTAGTGCCGATATCAGAAGTGCTATGATGTTTGTGTTATCGCATTATTCTTTCTGCTTATTCTAAGTTCACACATTGCAACAGTTTTATTTGATTTTCTTTGAAGGTTCTGAAATCGAAACGTAAGAACTAAGATGAATTTTGAGGTATGCAACGTTTAATTTTATTCTGCCATTTTAAATTTCCAGTGGTCAACTACCTTAGTTGGTCTCAACAGCTAACTGAAGTTGATCGACAGCTGGAAAAAAAATAATAAATAGCATAAAGACCATACGCTTATAATAAAGAAAAAAAGCTGTCTTTCTCCCCTCTCCACCGTTCTCACTCTGGCTCTTTTTCCTTTGTCTGTCTCTCTATCTGTATTTCTCCGTGAGTACATATGCATATACGGGAGGGAATAGACGAAAGAAATTTACACTTAACAGTCGGGGTAGAATAGGATATCAGATTTTGACTCAAAGCTAGCAATTTCAATTTACGTCGACGCTAGTACTGAACTGAAACTTATTTTATCGACTTGGAAAGGATGAATGGCAAAGTCGACGTCGGTTGAGTTTGAAACCAGGACGTAAACATAAGCGAAATGCCGTTAAACATTTGGTCTGGCGTGCCAACGGTTCAGCCAGCACGCCGCCTTAAGTCGAGGTAAAATATCACCAGTTCTATTCTTTACATTCTTTAATTTATTAGAAAATGACAGTGAACTCGTAGAATCACAAAATTCCTAACAGTATTTGTTCAGTTTTCTTTTGTTTCGTTTATTTCAAATCCTAACGAATTCAACTTTGCTTTTCATCCTTCTGGGTGTCTAGCCGAAGTGTTAGAACGTCGGACAAGATGTCTAGCAAATTTTGTTCCGACTAAGGCGGTGAGCTGGTAGAAATGTTAGCGCGCCGGGCGAAATGCTTAGCGGTATTTCGTCTGTCTTTAAGTTCTGAGTTCAAATTCCGCCGAGGTCGACTTTGCCTTTTATCCTTTCAGGGTCGATAAATTAAGCAGCAGTTGCGTACTGGGGTCGATCTAATCGACTGGCCTCGTTCTCAAAGACTTCGGGCCTTGTGCCTAGAGTAGAAAAGAATATTCGTTTCGATTCTTTGTGTTGTCAGTTCAAATTTCGCTGTGGCCTACGTGTGTGATAACTTTGATATTTCTACTTGTTTAATATCACCATTTGATCCACGGGTATCTCTTACGGAGTCTATTCTTCTGAAAACATTCAGGTCATCAGAAGTGAAGGCCCTCTAAAGGGCCACATACACTACCCTTCCCTTCTAAGATATTTAAAAATCAATAATTAAATTTGCGCGGTTTTTCTCTCCAATACCGTATTTGAAAAGCTTCTGATTCCAATGTAACAGATCTTCCCCGCCGGTAGTTGTTTAGTCCCAAGTCAAACTTGATCTAACAAACCTATTATCAAAGATGTTCCTTGTGACTATCTCGTCTTTCTGTTTTCTGGCAAAGTTTATCTAAAACAACTTTATCTAATGTGACTTCATCTTAGAAGTGCTGGTGTAATTTCAGGCATTTATTTGACATCTGCTTTTTAACAGGTCGAGCAACCACAAAATAGTTTCGTCTCGACTGGCTTAACCCAAGCAGGTTGTATGTACGTGAAAAAATGTGTGCGTTTGTGATGGGGAGACAGCTATTATGGCTGCAACAGGAAATAGATCGTCAGTAATAATTTAGATAAATAACTTACGATTACTACTGAACTCTCTGGACAAAAGACACACACACGTATGTGGTTATACGTCGATTAAATGTTCTTATTTTTTATGGGGTTGAAGATTTATATTGATTTACATTTGATATACAATTGTATAGCAGCTATCAAACCTAAATATAGATCAAATTAGTTTAGGATATAATTAGTTTTTAGATTATTGTTTTTACTTTTACAAAATGTCAACTTCGAATTTATTTTCAAATATACACTTTGTAATCCAGGAATTTCGTTCTGTGAATACAGTAAAGAATGTGTTTGGTCTAACTCTAAAGGATCGAATGTAATTTTATCTTTTTATATTCGATTCCATTTTAAAGGATTATTCGCACTTCTACTGTCTATTTATCCTCCTCCTCCTCCTCATCATCATCATCATCAACTCCACCTTCCCGTACACTTTGTTGTCTCGGGTCCTGGGATTCATAGGACCGCTTGCCCAGTTTCCATGTCGTACAAGTGACCGAGGTCCTAACACAATCCCTAAAAAGGACGCCAGTCCCTTACAGGGTTACTCATCGACTGGAGCATTGTGGAATGAAATGTTTTGCTCAAAAAACACTGTCCATTCCAGGAATCGAAACCAGATTCTTATGATCAAGAGTGCTATACTCTTACCAGTGGGCCTCGTGCCGAGTTCAAATGCCGCCCAGGTCGATTTTGCCTTCCATCTTTTTAGGGTCGATAAAATAAGTACCAGTTGAGCAATGGGGTCGATATAATCAACTAGTCCCCTCCTGCCAAATTCCAGGCCTTGTGCCAATAGTAAAATATTATTATTATTTTTATTTATTTTTTTCAGATCCTGTTCAAAATTATTGGCTTCATTTTAAACACATTCCTTTTTACATTATCCAAAATCACTTTTCTCTATTTATTGTACCTTCACGAGTACGAATCAAAAGAAACATGGTATGTACATCTATTTCTCTTATGGAACTTCTTTGAAAATCAGTTCATGTTACCTTGTTTGTACAAAAGACTTTATCAACTAATCTAATTGGGGACGCATTATATATTTGTCTTATAAAAAAAAAACCAAAAAAAAAACGTTGCCTTGATGGAAGGTTTTTAACAATTTTCCTTTTTCTCTTTACAGGACAGCTGCAATGACATTAGTGCTTGCTGTGCCCGAAATTATTACTTTAGTCAAACTTTTCTGGAGCACGTCTTTTCTCCTCCATGGCAAATTAAGCGAATGGCCGTCGCTGCCATCTTTTCTATTAGTATGTCACAAATTTAATACTTTGTTTTTTTTTCATTCATAATTTCCTCTTTCTCTTTCTCTCTCTCCCTCCCCCTCTCTCTGTCCCGCTTTCTCCCCGTCTGTCTATTTGTCTCTCTGATTTTTGACTACTTCTTCCATCAGTCTGATTCATGTTATTTCCATTTTATCTATTTTCAGGGTATCGTCTGCTCTATAATGGAAAGCACCGCATTAATATTTTTTCTTATGATAGTCAGTCCCAAACTTCATCCAATTATCCTTATCCCGTTACTAAGCAGTGTGCTTTGCTTGCAGATAATTTCACTATATTTTAAACAGGGATCGGTAAGTATTTAACTATTTGGAGATATCTCAGTTGTTTAATGCGCACTTGTGTGTGTCCGTTCCTTAACATTTATTGATATGCATGTATATAAAAAGCCCAGACTGGATAACGGTTGGAAAATAAACCAACGTACACTGCATACATTAACATACATTAACATATCTATTCTATATATCCTTTCCATGGATGTGTATCCATGTTTCTTGTGAAAATATGTGAAGAGTGATATTGTACTGTCCATAGAAGCATGATTATATAACGGTATCATGAAGTTCAATGACTATGGTTTATAAGTTATATACACAGACTGTCAAAATATAAACTTTATTCTACATCTGTATTGAGTATTCTTTATCCGATTCGTGAAATCTTTTTACATTGCATACATACATACATACATACATACTGACAGACAGACAGAGGAAACAATTCAACAATAACTGCCTGCTCACGCGTATATGTTAGCACTCAGATGTATGCATGTATTGTGTGAATGCTTATAAGCCACACCTATACAAATGTGCATATCTCTAGTGAAGATATAACGAGGATATCTACACTAGAAGCATGGTATTTGTCTTTGAGCGGTTTATTGAGAGACCAAATTCAATGGTTCCAGACTCCAGAATTATGAGGAGAGTTTGAGAGTGTGAGACGAGGGTGATGTCATCCGCGAAGTCGAGGCCAGTGAGGTACGATACTGAACGGCATGAGCCTTGTCGGAAATATAGAGTTATGCCTTGTTCAAATACTGTAGCACGCCGTAATACATGACCCAAGATTATAGTGGAAAGGAAAGGCGCTACGGTGTCCTCTTGGAGTACTCCTGCGAATGTGACGGTGTCTCCGTCAGGGGTGCATACGAGACATTTACTGTTCGCATAGATAGAGAAGATAACATTTACGACTTCATTTGGTTTGCTATTAGCAGAAGGAATCTGAAACATTCACTTACGGTGGACAAAGAAAAATGCTTTGGGGAAATTCACTAAGTCGGTGCACAAAGACTTACGTTTCTTTGCTGAGATGGTTCCAATGAAACGGCGAAGAGTTAAAATAGGTTTAAGAGTGGAGAGGCCTTTGCGAAAGTTGTTTCGGTTTGATCTGAGTAGTGTTTCGATAGGGTTTCGGATGTAATGAACATGATACAGTTGAGAAATTTTGCTGAGCATGACACCAGGCTGATGCCATGATACGAGCCATATTCTGGTAGATCTCGCTTCTTCGGAACAGGAATGATGCGGTTCAGCTTGAATTTCGATGGAGTTTGAGTGGGGATGTAAGTAGAATTTAGAATAGGAAGAAATGAAATGAAGTAAATCTGGAAGCACACTGCCCACGCCACACGATTTGCCAGTCTTAAGCTGTTTAGCGTCAGTTAATGCTTATCTGAGGGTAATCTTACCATTTGGAATATTGGTGAGCAGTGATG
>NC_068989.1:4518061-4518949 GCF_001194135.2 Octopus bimaculoides
TGGTCTTCCAACAAATAAAGATCTCTAAAATAAATACCTGACTGGAACGAGTAATAAGGTTGATGTGATCGACCGAAATGTTCGGAGATAAGTGCCCCAGCATGGGCGCAACCCAATCTCTAAATATCATTGAATGAATAAAATATCTGTCTATCCGTAAATGTGAGCGTTGCCACCTCCCGTCCCTATCAAATCGTATTTTCGAAGAACTTTTATTTATTTTAAAATTGTATACTATTTTTTTCCAAGATGTTTTCTCTTTTATTTCTTTTCTATCCTTTTATTTTTATCTGTTTTCTTTGATTTATTTTTCACTTCTGTTACTTACAGCATCAAGCTTTATGTCTTTTGCAATTATCCATTCGGGTCGCTTCGTGTGTCTGTTCGATTTGCGTATAAAACATTCGATAGTTTCTTGGGTTCGATGTGTCGTCATTCCAATTAGTTGAATGATGACCGAAATCCCGAACAGAGAGCCATTGATTATGCTAAATACATTTAACTTCGACTTTTCGGTTGCAACGTTTGTGAAGAGGTATCCAAGGCCGATCATCCAGATCGAATTAAAAATTAAAAATCCGATAACACATTTGAGGCGGAACCTCCGGAGTTTTTCAGCGATTCCCGAATTTGGTGTACCCGTCCTCACCGTTGAACCAATAACGAAATCTCGTAGAAACTTCCAGAATTTGTATTCGAATTCTTCTTCATGCTTGTCGAAGAGGCTAAAACTATGAGTGGAAGAATTCATACTTGCGGAAACTGAAATAAAAGAAAATAAATTAATTAATTTTAAAAAATTAAGGTACAGACGTGGTTGTATGTTTTAGAAATTTGATTTCCAGCTGCATCGTTTCGGGTTCAATCCCACTGCGTGGTACCTTGAAT
>NC_068989.1:4519164-4523098 GCF_001194135.2 Octopus bimaculoides
ATTAATTTATTCGACTAAGCCTTACAAGGTGGTGCCCCACCATGGCCACAGTCTAAAAGGTAAAAGAAATGTAAGAAAGAAAAATATAACAACTAGAAGAAATGAATTATTTCTTCTATTGTGAGTTGCAGCCATTGGATTGAAGCAAAGCCAGCGAGAGAGGGAGAGTTTCTTATAGATTCTGTTTGCCTTGTGGCAATATCGTGAAGATGAAATGTGAAAGAATAGGAAGGAAGCAAACATGGATTAACTTACTTTTATCCTTCTTTTTCTTCTTTATCTTCTTTTTTCGACGTTTACGGATTTGGGGGAAACAAACCAGTTTCGGAACGGAAGCTTTGTTCTGCAAATAAATAAATATATAAATAAACAGTAAAGCCCGTTTTCTTTTTATCCTTTACTTCTTTTAATCATTCGACTACGGCCATGATGGGGCGTTTTTGAAGGACTTTGTCGAACAGAACAAGTTGGCATTTACACTATCGGTTTTTATGCCGAACAAGTAAGTTACAGGGACATAACCAAATCTACACCGGTTGTCATCCGATGTTGGGATGGACACACACACACACACACACACACACACACACAACAGGCTTTCATGAGTTTCCTTCTTTCAAATTCCCTCACAAGGGATTGATCAGGTGTTACGTGGTTTCAATGAGCTGTTCTAGGGTCAAACGTATTCCAACCGTGACCTCTTAGTCTGTTAAGCGTCCTCTAATATAAGCATCATTGACATTTTCCCTTACTTCGTTTCTGTTTTATATTTTGAAATGGTAGGATGCAATCTGTAGGGATGTTGGTTACTATTTCTAGTGGGTTGCTTGACTACGTAGAATCTATCGGTGGCTTGACCTGCATCTCTAGATATTTATTATCAGAGGCGTAAAGGCAGCAAGCAGCTGTATTTATAGAGTCTCAGAAATTATGAAACACAATTCTTCAATGCCCAAAGAAAACAATTCTCAAAGTGCATTGTTTTGTATCGAAATCAGACAAGTGGGCGCGGCTGTTTGGTTTGACACGACGGACTGGAATTTCAGCCTGTTTTTGTGACTGAAACTTTTGTGTGTGTGTATTTTCATTTGTACCTACCACCTCTTGTCAACCGATGTTAGTTTCTTTATGTCCCCGTCACTAAGCAGTTCGGCTCAGATAGAATGAATATCAAACTTAAGTAATAGCGTAGAACTGTTCTTATAAAGCTCTTTTATGGTAGTGCCCCAGCATGGCCACAGTTCAATGACTGAAACAAGTAAAAGATTGAACTCTCAAAACATTTCAACTGCATTGAAAACGATTTGAAATAAATATACTCACGCCATCCCTTGTCCCCCAGCTTTGATCAACGATGTTGACCAGGCAGTAAATCGGAAGCAGGACGTGCATGGTTGGAATCATGAACATGTAGAAAAAACCAAGAAATATAATCCAACTTTCGTGCAGATGTAAAATGGTGGCATAGAAAACACTCCCCACGAGAAACAATAACAAGTATTGATCTCCAAGTTCTGTTTCTGCAAAAGACAGGAATCAATATTTAGTTGTTGTTGTTGTTGTTGTTGTTTTATTGTCTTTGCACAGCATCTAACGCTGGAGATGTACTACGGTGTCAGCTGCCCTCTACCAGTGAACTAAAGTAACACACACTTATCTTTCGAGAACTAGCCGGAAAATTCGAGCGGTTCTAAGCAGTGCTGTTTTCTGCAAGTGTTCCCCCCTTTTTGAAGCCCCTATTTGTTCTATGTACTCCTCAAGATTTTTGCTCACTGTTCCCAGGGTTCCGACAATTATTGGTACTACTACCGCCTTTTTCATCAACCACAACTGCTTAACTTCCCAAGCTAACCTGTCATATATCTCGACTTTTCTTTCTTCCTTATCGCATACCTTGTTGTTAGCTGGGCATGCTATATCTACGATCCAGTATCGTTTGCTTTCTTTCTCAATCATTGTCGCACTGATATGTTCGTACCAATTTTTGCCCTGTCAAGTCCATACTTGTTGCAAAGTGTCCAATGGGCAATCCCTGCTATATTGTCATGACGTCTCTTATATTCATTCTGGGCTAGTGGCGTACATTGACTGGTAACATTCTATACGGTTTCACCATTTTGTCCACAAATTCTGCACTTATCACTTTCTGTATTTGATGTAATTCGTTCTTAGTGCTTGCTCTTGGGCAGCACAGATTAGAGCCTCCGTTTCCGATTCTAAATCACGTTTAGTCATCCATAGCCATCTTTTTCTCTGTCTGTCAACATCCCTATGAAATTGTCCATGCATTATTTTCTTTATCCACCTATTTTCAGTTTCATTCATTCTGAAGTGCTTGTACAGTGCTTTATCTTTGTAACCTTCCATTCTACACAAGATTGACCTTCTTACTCCCATTAATAGTGTTTCTGTGACATTTTACATGTGGCATATTTTACATACATGTTGTTTTCCTCTGCTCTAATGCTGTGTTCGCATCCAAGCAGTCCTCTTCCCCCTCATATAGTCTGTCTGTGTCACTTTTTGGGTGGAGTATCCCATATCTAATCAGTAACTTCCTTATCTTTCTGTCTAAGCTGTTTAGTTCGTCTACTGTCCATGCGATTACCCCTGCTCCATATCTACGTAGTGAAACCGCCCAGGTGTTAATCGCTTCAATCTTATTCCGTCCGTTTCATTTCGACTTAAGGATCAGTCTCAGTCTGCGCAAGTAGATTTTTCTGTCATTTCTTTCTCCATCAATTTATCAGTCTCCAATATCCACAAGTACTTATAATCCGTCTCTTCTATTTGCTTCATAACCTCCCCTGACGATATCGCTAGCTCGTCCATACATTTGATTTTGCCTCTCTTCAAGACTAACACACCATACTTTTTCAGTCCGAACTCCATTCTGATATTATTATTATTATTATTATTATTATTATTATTATTATTATTATTATTATGGCCGCCATACTGTGAAGTCACGGAAACTTGGTGCTCCGTGCGTTGAAAAAGTGTTTGTAATCTTTTCGGCCTTCTAGGACCCCGCCATTTCATTTCTGCTGTTACCGTTAGGTTTCTGAGATTGTCTGGGTTGCGCAGATAGTATTATTGTGTAGAAAAACACACTGTTTTGCAGGGAGTGCGCATAAATAATTTTGAATTCTAACTGATTTCGGCAATTTTCTGTAATTATTTAAAGATGGCTGATAAAGAAGCCGTCATAATGTTTGATAAAGGAACGTGTTCCTGTCGAGAAATTTTGAGAACAACGAAAGAATTGAGAATGTCAACATCAGATGGCCTTAACTTAATGACGTCACCGATGTGAAAATGTTCCGTCTCTAGGCAACGTCAAAACTTCAGGTGTCGACAAAGAGAACAACAGCAACATTAGCAGCAGTGACAGCAGCAACAGCAGCAGCAGCAGTAGCAGCAACTACAACAACACAACAACAATAATAATAACCTTTCTTTATTAGCCACAAAGGCCGATAAAAATAAGATTGGACATTACAAAACATGAAGGACTTACATAAAGTGTCGTGTAAAAAGTCAATAACAATAAGAAAGAAAATGCCTAAAAGAAAATGCCTAAAAGAGGCAAGCAACGCTGGGCTACTCCTGGAGACCCCACGACAAATCCACAGCTACCACGACCACTAGGACAACAGCCCTCTCCCCATCTCTCTCTCTCTCTCTCTCTCTCTCTCTCTCTCTCTCAACCTTGGAAACTCAAAAGCGCATGCTCAAACTAGGCCCGTTGACACGGACCATCTTCGCCACATTCATCCACCTTTTAACAAAATTGCTGGAAGTCAGCGCTTCTCTCTCAACCCTCACTTTCCTTTTCAGATGTTATCTGAAAAAGTTGATGAGGGGTAGACCAAAGAGGAAAGTATTTGTCTTCAGCCCTTTCAGCCCAAACCACCACACAACCTCTTTCGTT
>NC_068989.1:4525981-4528474 GCF_001194135.2 Octopus bimaculoides
GTTGTATAACAAACAGATAGATGGATTTAGAGAAATGCCCAGAGAAAAAGAGATTTGTGGAGCGAGAGAGAGAGATGGTGAAAGAGAGAGATGGTGAAAGAGAGAGATGGTGAAAGAGAGAGAGTGAGAGAAGAGGAGCAACTGAGAGAAAGAGAGAAAGGAATGAAGATAATAGCAGACCGATCCTTGCTCGGTTTCCGTAAAAGAATTGGTGGTGCAGCCCCATCAGTTCAATCTACCAAACTGCTACAAATATATATTAGTGTCCTACTGACAATATCAACTTTGTCTGAATTCATAACATGTTTTAGACCAGACCTTTCTTCCAATACCAGTTCATAATCCAAGAGATTATACCAAGAGACGGATGGCGCATGAAGTCTCGTGGCCTAGAGGTTAGGGTATTGCACTTAACACCACGAGGTCACAGTTTCGAGTTCCAGACCGGCTGTGAGTTGTATTCTTTACGAAAAGCCTTCATTTCACGTTGCTCCAGTTCCCGCAGTTGGCATTAGTTATTCATTCACACGGGTTATTCATTCACACAAATTTTATCGACCCCGGAAGCGAAGTTGACCTTGACGTTATTTGAACTCAGAAACATGCAAGCCGGAATTTACGCAATCTCACTGAGAGCGGAAATATATCAGATGATAAACGAGCGGACCAAATAATATACACAGAATGAAATAACGAAATAATTGGGCGCCGTACCTGTGTCTTTGACAAATACATCCATCGATTCCGTACTTGGTTCTGAATATTCATCCAATAAATGATAGAGCGCAGTGATTCTATACAGACTGAAACATCCTGGGCAACACATCACCGACCCAATAATATTCTGAGCGCTTTTTGTCATCCAGAAATCTTTAAAAAAACAAGCAAAATTTTAAAATAATAATTACAAAAGAAAGTAAATATACTGTGTAAGTGAAAAAAAAAGGAAGTGAAATTTTCGAGATGTGAAGGCGTATGGCCTATTAGATTGTTGCACTCACAGTTGCAAGATAATGGTTTCAATATCCCGATCGGATAATATGTTTTGTCCTGGAGCAAAACACTTCATTTTACGTTGCTCCAGTCCACCCAGATGTAAACGGAGAACCCTGCAACGGACTGGTGTCCTGTTCACGAGAAGTGCGAGATTGGTCACTTGCACGTTATAGAAATCGGGTAACCGGCGCCATTGGCTCTTGGAGTGAGCAAAGGCTGGTCGATAGCTTTGTAAAGTCCGAAGCTCAACCACACAGCACTAAATCTATATCAGCTAAATCTAACACGCTGTAAATAGGTACAGTATGTGATGGTCATGGCAGTAAGTAACAACAGTATTGTAACTAACATATATTTTCTTAGCTTGCAGCGACCGAATCCAGACTATCATGATAGATCACTACCACCCTATTTGGATACATAGATACATGTGTGTATATATTTTCTATAACGTAATGAGAATGGCCACCTCAAATCACTGCTATACGCGTTTCAGTAGCGTGGTTGTTTTTCAACAATGTGTAATATATGATAGTGCGTAATTTCACATTGCGTAAGCACGCCATTTCATCGAGCAATATCCAGCCTTTTATCGCTAAGATCTATTCAAATTATGTCACTTGATATTTAATATAGCTTTTATTGATTGTTTATATTAAATATCAAGTGTTATTAGAAAAAAAGAAAAACCAACCTTTGATATATTCAAAAATTTGGAACCATACAATTGGGCGATTCTTTTCGCCGACAGGATGTGTCCGGCCACAAGCACCACCGACTCGGAGATCACCATTACAAGTGTTCAATAATTCGATCACAGCGTCATCACTAAACTTCATGTCGGAATCCGTTGCTAGGATATAGGTCCGGCTGTCGAATTCTTCAGGGCTCGGAAGGAACGGTGACCTGATGTTCACTTTGGCATCGTTAATCAAATTTCCACTGATGGTGTTAATAGGTTTTTCTTCTATTATCGGATTAATACGAATACTGGCACCATTGCGAACCATATCAGTTATTGTACTTGAGGCCCATGAAGTACCAGAATCTTCAAGCCCATACATGTATGCAGAGTTCACCAACGAATGGGGGCTCGCTGATAATCTACCGTTCATCTTGGGGACGCCCAAGCCATTTGGATGGAGATATACGCTAGAGTTTGAATATAGGTTTTTACCCATTTCTGAATCATCCGACCAGCATGATATCTCATCTTCGCTGGAAAATACCGAACAATCGCTATATTGACTCAGCATCGAACTTGTGAGGTGACATCTTATTGTAGGACTTTTCGTTTGGATGTTCGATGAATCTACACCATAGAATTTCCTTTCATCGACACAATACCGGGCGTTGAATGGCGTCGATTCCATTTCGCAGCGTTTCAGTCTTTTTTCTATCCAATTGTAAGCTTTTTTCACCCGGCAACTCATTACGTAGTTCATATATAACACCTTTAAAGATCGAGAAGAAATTACACATTATACATATACATAT
>NC_068989.1:4529372-4533393 GCF_001194135.2 Octopus bimaculoides
GGGGTCAATAAAAAAGCAACCAGTTAAACACTGGAGTCGATGTGTTCGACTACCCTCTCCTACAAAATCTCAGGCTGTGCGTCTATCACAGAAAGGTTTATTATCATAAGCTTTACAAAGGATATGGAGGAGACTGAATAAGTTAGCCATTCTGAATATACACACATACACATATAGATACATATGTACATACATATATATCTATATATACAGATACACGCACGTATACATACAAATACCTGCATGCATGCACATGCACACACAAATGCACAAATACACACACACACACACATACACACACACACAAACACACACACACACACACACACACACACACACACACATATATATATATATATATATATATATATATATATATATATATACACATACACACACATACATGCACACACATACACACATATCTATGTATTAGACTTACTTGACTCCATCGTTTTTTCGGTTTCACTTTTTGAGTGTCTTTCAGGTGCAGAAAAAACGGAATGCCACAATTTAAGATCCATTGAAGTTGCAATCCGTAAGGCATTCGATTTGCATAAACTTCTGTACGAGCAATATTCAGTTTGTTTTGAAGTAACGACAGAAGCTGCAGTGCAAACTCTCCAAGATCGTTTCCTTTACAACCATTATCAAGAATCACGTGGGACTCTATATAGACATGAGACAGTTTTTTCGACAAGGATAATCTGGAATTCACAGAAGAGATTTAATGAAAAAAAAAAGATGCAACTGACAAATACAGACAGCAAATCTGAAATGGACTTTTACAGGTAGGAAAACTTTCATTTCTTTTAAAAACAAACTCTGGTCCCGTAACGATACTGACGAAGACTTCGACGTTACTACGGGTTCTGCTAATTCAGCCCAGATCATGGACTTGATGGGTCTGTTTCTCCTTTCAAAAATTAAGGAGAAATTCTTAAACACCAGGAGAGGTTTGTATAGAGACAACGTCTTATTTGCTATCTCAAGTTGTACATTAAAAACAATCGATAGAAGGAAGAAAAAATTAATTCATTTTTTTAAGGTATATGATTTGGAGATCCTGTTTGAAAATAGCACGGAAACTGTTAACTTTCTAGATGTAACATTAAATTTGGATGATGGACTATTTTATCCCAATTATAAGCCGAATTAAAGCATCTAATATATCCATATACTATCTAATCACCCCAAAAGTATCATCAATGGATTGATTAGGGGAATTTCAATTAGATTAGCTAACTTGTCGGCAAACCAAACAGTTTTAAATTACGTGGCGCCTATTTTTAACACAGCTTTGAAGAATAGTGGTTTTAAAGAAGATATATACTATATTAAAGATACCCTATTCAAATACAGATAAGGTAAACTTTTTCCAAACCCAGCTGAATCCGGTATTGATATTTCGCTCGTAAATAACCCTCCTGAACAACGTGACCCCTATCATTTTAGGAGATTTCCTTGGTATCCTAACATGTATAATAATAATAATAATAATAATAATAATAATAATAATAATAATAATAATAATAATAATAATAATAATAATACGCTCATCTTTTCATTTTTAACGTTGCGGTAGAGTCGTACAACTTCTTTGAGCATATGTTCAGGTTTATGAGACAAGGATAGCTGCTCAAGGAGCTGCCTTCCAAGTCTTATGATGTTATCAGCCTCATATATGCAAACTCGGTCAAGTGATGCACTTCGACACTTGATAGTTAAAAAATGTTGCTGATATGATACGACATTCAGAGTCAGTTTGGATTGATGTTAAGCCTCTGCCACCTTGCTTTCGTTTTAGGTAGAGGTGGTCCACGTCACTGTTGATGTGGAAATTATGAGTGCTTGTTAGTATCATCCGGATTTTCGCATCAATTGCTTGGATATCATCAAGGGAAGCAGCCCAAATGTTGGTATGAGTACTGGCATTGCAAGCACATTGTAGGCCACTGTTTCATTGAATGCAGATAGTTCCGAGGTCCAAATTTTCTTTATTTGGTTGTAATATTCATTAGTGAGACGTTTTTTTGCTACAGGTTCCATTGTAAGATATGTTTTCATCTACTCCTAGATACCTGTAACATTCCTCATCAGATATAGAGGAAACAGTCAAGTCATTAATGAAGATGTTGCTAGTCTAATTTACAGTTTCCCTCTTTTCACAATCGTATAGTAACATTTGTCCTGCCCAAACTCCAACCCCACATCCTTTGAGAAAGTTGTAACCAGGTCAAGGTTCTTTTCCATCGCGTGTACACTATTTGTATATAGTTTCAAGTCATCTACAAAGAAACAGTGTGTAATATTGCTATTCCTGTTTCCTTGTGAACCAGTGAGGTATCCTTCAGATTTCCTTAACATGGATTAACAGAATACCCTCTCCACGTGAGAGTATATCAAATCCAGAATTATCTTTCTCGGAAAATTTCAGATAGGGCACATTTCACAAATATATAACTCTGACTACTACTACTACTACTACTACTACTACTACTACTACTACTACTACTACTGCTGCTGCTGCTGCTGCTACTGCTGCTGTTACTGCTGCTGCTGCTGCTGCTGCTGCTGATGATGATGATGATGATGCTACTACCACTACTGCTGCTGCTACTACTACTACTACAATAATTATTGCGGTTGTGCCAGCTATTTACTGTAGTTGTAGTAGGGGGAGAGTGGTCAGTTACTTTAGTCAGTGATGTAGTTTCGCTGGTAGGCAGTACAGAATTTGTATGCGTGTATGTATGTATATATATGTATGTATATATATGTATGCATATATATATGTATGTATTAAGCATTGTTATTTACCCTTCTAAACTTTTCAGGAGACGCTCCATTTCGAATTCTGCTTCTCTATACATGGTTGTACATACGAAAATTTTGCTCACTTTGGATACCCCGGTCAACATTTCACTCATCTTATCATGTCCGGTATGAATTCCTTCTGGTTTGTAATTCAAATGCAAATGATGTTCGAGGAAGATATTGTTGTAAGTAAAACTTAAGAAGTTCGATTCCGAAGATTTCAGTATGGAATTTGGTACAGGTGTATGGTTCATGCCCAGCATTAGAAATGGTAACAACCAAAGTAAAACTGCAATTCCTAAACAAAACCACGAAGCGAGAGTTAATCCTGACAGGGCAGACAACTTTACGACATGAAAAAAACCATAGAAATTGTCGAAAATTATGATCAAGATTGTGATCGGAGTGACGAATAGTGTTGGTAGGTAAATACCACTATGTGTAAGGCATATTCGTGCTGATACGTAAGTGGATGCATGCGATAATAAACCGGCAAAGAGGTGAATCAAGAGTCCATCTCTGAAGGTTTTTGTTGAGTTTATATTATCGAAACCTTGCATTAAGCTGTAAAATGATTCTTTGAAAGTGTCCTGCCGATTTAAGTAAGTTATAACAACGGCTAAAACAAAAAGTACTACCAATTTCAAAACAGTATAAACTATACCGGCATTTTTACGACCATCAACGAAGCCGTCTTGAGATCGTATTATAAACGTTGCTATTCCGGGGCACCACGTGAAAGATAAAGCCAATAAGGATGTGGACAAAATTAGAGATTCTGAAATAGTCAAGATTTGGCTAAAACCAGTCACAAATGACGTGGCCACAACTAATGCAACAGAAATTAGTCCGAATGCAGTACGAAGAATATTCTTCAGAGATTTAGTGTTTGAATTGGTGTTATCATGGTCCAATATCCACTAGAAAAAAAGAAAGAAAAGAGAGAAATAAGTACAAATGTATTTGGTATTTTCTAATGGTAGGCCATATTACATGTCAACATTTCATACAATTTAGCAATGAAACTGGCAACATTTACATGTGTATCTTATATACAAATTATTAGTTAGTTCAGTAAGTTGAATATATTGCTGGCATGTAAAAAGGGCTTTATATTTAAATATGTATCTGTGTGTGCGTGCGTGTGTGTATACATACATGTGTGTGTGTACGTATATATATATATATATATATATATATATAT
>NC_068989.1:4533915-4538270 GCF_001194135.2 Octopus bimaculoides
TATATATATAAATTTATTGAATAACATGTACTTATTTAAAATACTTACAATTGTTTCAATTTTACTCAATACTATTTACAACTTTATAAATAAAATAAAATAAAATTTGCATTTGGAATATTATATGAGTAAAACCTCATCAGGACTAATTGACATAAAAGGATTACATGTGGTTAGGTTGAGATTTAAAAACAAACTGAATAAACGAAGTTATGTTTATATGTGTGTGGGGATGTTAAATATATTTTATAAGAAAATAAAAGAAAAGAAAATACGAATAAAAATTTTAATTAAAACAAATAAAAAAATATAGCCATTATAAATTTTTATGTCTATAGATTGTACTAATTTATGTGTGTGTGTGTGCGTGTTTGGAAGAATAAACGAATTCGTTTAGATATTTATACTTGTGCGCGTTGCTATTTTATAATAAAAATAAAAGTAAAAATAAAAATAATATATTATATGCGCGTATTTCCATTTATAATTATTTGTGTGTGTATGCGTGTTAACTTATTTTAAAACGAAGGGACCATTGAAATTGGATTTACGTTAATATATATTATGTTTACCAGTAAGATTTTCAATTAATATATTTATTAACTATTATAGATATTAATTAACCATTAAATTCATGGATATTAAACAATAAATATTATTATTAATTAAAACATACAACTTAATCTTAGCAGTTATATGAAATTATTTTGTCTAATTAATTAAGGCGGCGAGCTGGCGGAAACCTTAGCACACCGAGCAAAATGCGTAGCGATATTTCGTCTGTCTTTACGTTCTGACTTTAAATTCCGCCGAGGTCGACTTTGCCTTTCATCCTTTCAGGTTCGATTAAATAAAGACCAGTTACGCACTGGGGTTGATATAATCGACTTAATCCCTTTGCTTGTCTCCTCTATGTTTAGCCCACTGTGGGCAATAAAGAAGTAAATATTTTTTCTGCTTAATTTGTATTAATCCAGGGTTTAGGATAATGTGTATCACATGATTATTTTGGGTGTTTGATATAAGGAATTCGTGTCTTACGTCATCAAAGGTTTTGCTGTTATTATTAACCCTCTATTTTGTTTATTGATTAAAAGACATATATTGTCATAACATTCAATATAATATAATATATTTATTTATCACACTTACCAATATAATATATTTATTTATCATACTTACCATTCCCTGTTTAAAAGATAGTGAAACTATCTGCAAGCAGAGCACACTGCTTAGTAACGGGATAAGGATAATCGGATGAAGTTTGGGACCGACTATCATAAGAAAAAATATTAATGCGGTGCTTTCCATTATAGAGCAGACGATACCCTGAAAATGGATAAAATAGTAATAGCATGAATCAGACTGTTGGAAGAAGCGGTCAAAAATCGGAGAGACAGATAGACAGACGGGGTGAAAGCGAGACAGAGAGAGAGAAAGAGAAAGAGGAAATTATGAATGAAAAAAAAAAAAAATATTAAATTTGTGACATACTAATAGAAAAGATGGCAGCGACGGCCATTCGCTTAATTTGCCATGGAGGAGAAAAGACGTGCACCACAAAAGTTTGACTATAGTAATAATTTCGGGCACAGCAAGCACTAATGTCATTGTAGCTATCCTGTAAAGAGAAAAAGGAAAATTGTTAAAAACCTTCCATCAAGGCAACGTTTTTTCTTTTTTTTTTTTTTTTAAGATAAGAAAAATACGATCGTGATTCCACGATATTGATTATTCTAATACTGTTTTCAGATAAATTCGTTTTTGTTTTTTTTTGTTTGTTTGTTTGTTTTTTTTGTAGTTGTTTTTGTTTCTTCTCCTTCGTACTCAGTCATTATATGTTTGAAAAGAGGTAAAATTTATTCAAATCTCAAAAATGTAATTTCTAATGTAACTGAGTTTGAAAAACTTGGTTACAGGGTCTCCAAGATTGTCTCCCTTGTGTGTCAGGACGTATTTATTATTCTCAGCAATTTAGGGTCCAAGAATAGAAAGTTACTGACCTCCACAAGTTTTATATTATCATTGGAATTTATGGCAAGTGGCTTTAATTCACATTGATTGTCCCATTGCCATGTATAACAACTCAAAACCATAGAAACTATTGTACAAAATGTACCAGTGCTCACTGGGGATCCAAAAATGAACATTCTGAAAACACATAAATTCCTCAAATACAAAAGAGCAACACAAATCGCTGAAAAGACTTCTAACAAGTGCAAAGCTTTACACAAAAACCACGAAACCAACAGTTAAAAAATGCGAACGCCCAAACTGTAGAACATGCCTAAACCTACTGGAAGGCTCAGAATTCTTTTTCAAACAAGGAGAGAAGTTTTCTATAAAAAACCAACTTCACTTGTGTTTCCGAGAATCTAATTTATGTTATAACTCGTTCAGATTGTGGACGTAACTATATAGGACAGTTAAGTATGACACTGAGACGGAGAACCACACTACATAAGGAACAAACTCGGTTCCCGCAGTGCAGATAGATTCCTTTGAGTAAACACATAGAGAGATGTGCAGGTAATATCCAACCAAACTTCACAGTTTCCCCATCTACCAGAGCAAAGAAACAATTTCTGTTTAAGAACATTTAAATAAAGAAAATTTATTTATTAACAAATACAGAACAAGCCTAATAATGAACGCATAACCCAGTTTCATTGTTACCACTTACGTAATTAATTGTGTAAATGTCCGCAATTAATCAGTGTGATCGTCACAGCAATATGATTACTACTTACGTAATTACGTAAGTAGTAACAATGAAATCGTGTTTGTGATTAATCTTTATATTTTGTATCTTTTCATTTGTCTTGCTCGCTTACGTACTGGCGTTTGCTGAATTTTCTTGAGAACGATCTTTCCTAAGTGGTCAGACCATAGGTGGTCTTCTAGCATAATGGATGTTCACTTAGTGGTCATCCGTCTTATATGTATATATATATTTCTGTTACTGATTTATTCACATAATCCTTTTCATTATTCTTTTTATTATTATGAATTAGCAGTTTTCATTATTTATTTGTATTACGTTTTATTTTTTATATTCCTATATCACGCACCACACAAATGCCCACGCATGCACACGCACACACACACGCGCAAACACACGTACACACACACCACACACACACATGAGCGCACATATACTTCCACACGCACACAACCCTCCACACACCCAATACACACATAAAACACACACACATGCATACATATACACGCACGTACATACACTGCCACACACAATCACACGCACATACACACACACACACATCCCCAAATGCACACACGTACACACACATATATATACAGCGAGAGTGAGACAGAGTGACAGTCACACAACCATACACATGTGCATACACTCGCACATATATACACACTCACACTCCGTCTATGCACACATGCCAACAAATCCACACACATCTATTCACATACCCTTCAGACTGCCTCTGACACACTACTCATCCTTCCATCTACGCACATATGCAAACACACACACATACACACACACACACACACACACACACACACTCAGGCACACCCACCCATTCAAAACACCTGTCACTATACCTGTTAACCTCTCAGAGCCCTGTGTCATTAACACACAATCATACAAGTCGTACCACACGCACACAGATCCTACAACACCACACACACACACATACAATACTCACACCAAGTCAAACACACACACAGTTAATACCACGGAAGCACACACACACACACACATACACATACACGCATACACGCTACCACGCTCTCAAACACGCACGCAGTTACTGCAACACACACACTACCTCACACACACACATACCGACCATCTTCCCAATCCCCTGTCCCAGAAAGCACTTCCTCTTCATTCCTTCTACTTCCGGTCACTTCAGAAATGTAACCACACGCGGACTGTTGACGATTTTTTTCCTCCTTCCTTCTTTCCCTTTGGACTTGCCGCTTTTTCCTGTTTTCGAAGGAGAGCTATGTCATGTTCAAAACGTAAAACCACTACTCCCTTCTTTCTCATAGTTCGTATTTGTTTTACGCAAACAAACTTTTCTATATATGCTTTCAGTGCGAATGGTTTTGTTATACGTCATGGTATTTTACAAACCTGTAAATAATAATAATAATGGCATTTTCATATAAGCTTAATGTTTATGGCGATCACCGTGCAATGACTAAGGAAAACAGTCTAAAAGTAACACACCTACTCGCGTCAACAAAAGGATTGGGTTCGAGTCAAACGCGGAAAGACAGCCTTCTTTTTTTCTGCCGCGGGCTTATATGCGTCCGAGGGCTTATAATGCGTCCCCAATTAGATTAGTTGATAAAGTCTTTTGTACAAACAA
>NC_068989.1:4539057-4540063 GCF_001194135.2 Octopus bimaculoides
TGTGTGTGTGTGTGTGTGTGTGTGTGTGTGTGTGTGTGTGTGTGTGTGTGTGTGTGTGTGTGTTTGTGCGTGTGTGTTAGAAACCCAGAATATGATTGGCAACATAATATGGCAAAAAATGCGATGTGTAGTGAAAAGGAACAGCTTGAACGTTATTGTTGTTCTTATTATTATTACTTTTAGAGCGGTTTGGAGGGGATGGTTGTGTTATTTGCACTTTCATGTGGATTTTTTGTTTTGTGTTTGAACGAGTGTGTAAAGATAGGGTTTTCCTGAATAGCTGTTCTTTTCAAAGAATCCTGAGTGTGAATGATAATTGATAAATAATAAATGGTTATATTGATCATTATTTCAAGTGTGCAGGGTGAAATTACTTATACAACATCCAGTGACATTAAATATAGGCCATGGATAGAAAGGGACTAAGGTCTTGCTTGATTGGTCATGGAAAAATAGGGGACCGTAGCAGCTCTCTCTTAGTATTAGTAATAGCAGCCAAATAAAAAATGAAGACCGACAATTGAAGTGGATATAAAAATACAATTGAAAAGCACTAAATATGAAAAAAATGTAATAGGATGAAATTCATAGGAAAAATATATAAGAATATATATAAGACAATGTAATAAATGAATAAACATAAAAATGAATAAACAAAAAACTTAAACATTAAAGTAAATGAAATCTTTGAAGTACAATCTACATAGCGGTCTTCACACAGTTTCTGCTTATCCAGTTTGACTCACAAAGCACGAACCGATACGAGACTATAGGAAGAGACTTGCTCAAGATATCACTTCATTCTGCAAGGTAGAACACGGGACCTTGTGTAACAGGAAGAGGACTTCTTACGTAATAAGCCATAATGCATCGGTGTATGTATATATATATATATATATATATATATATATATATATATATACGTTTTTTGCAACGTCTTGTACCCAGATATGCATCTATATATACATGTAGATGTAGGTATGTACATACATGTACGTATATATGC
>NC_068989.1:4540438-4541376 GCF_001194135.2 Octopus bimaculoides
TATATATATATATATATATTATAATAAAAGGTAAAATCATTAATAATTTTACCAGGTGGTCAGCGCAGAAATAAAAACCTCATTTTACAAAATATTTTGTAATTATATCCATAATTATAACAAGGGATTGGCTTTACGCCTCACCACGCACTGTAGAAATAGACGCCAAATGCCCCATTACCACCTTAAAATCTCCGAGAACAACACACTATATAGTGTGTTGCTCAAAATATCACTTCATCCTGCAAGGAAGAACACTAGAAATTGTGTAACTATGGATGGTCATAAACCACCTGTAGCTCAAACACGAAATCAGATCCGCTACAAAGGAACAAAGCTATGCTCATGAAGACGCAGTTAAAGGAGAAGTATACTGCAAGTTCAAAGTATCACAAAAGGGATAAACCGACAAAGACTAAATTGGAATTACAAGCAAAAATTCAGGTACAAACAATGACCCGAGATCCACACAACACATAATTTCTTATGGAATGTTTATTGAAAAAATTCAATAACTGTTTTATTGCAGACATAAGTTACACTAATATAAAATAGGTACAGGTGTGGCTGTGTGATAAGAAGCTTGCTTTCCAACTACATGGTTCTGGGTTCAGTCCCGCTGCGTAGCATCTTGGGTAAATGTCTTCTACTATAGCTTCGGGCTGACCAAAATCTTGAGACTGAAAGAAGCCCCGTCATATATACATTCTTTTATTCGTTTACTTGTTTCAGCCATTTTGACTGCGGCCATGCTAGAGCACCGCTTTTAGTCGAACAAATCGACCCCAGGACATATTCTGTGTAAGCCTAGTATTTATTCTATCAGTCTCTGAGGCCAAACCGCTAGTTACGGGAACGTAAACACACCGACATCGGTAGTCAATCGATGGTAGAGGGACAAACACAGACACACAAATATATAAATATATATATATATA
>NC_068989.1:4543692-4545393 GCF_001194135.2 Octopus bimaculoides
ATATATATATATATATAAAACTATTTTACTTTTTGTTTCGAAAAATTATAGAACTGCTTCGAAGTGCTTAGGTTGAACCCGAGACGCTAGATAGAAGTAATATAATTTAAAGAAGAAAGAAAAATTAGATATGTATCTTGTATTTACTCTATCTTTAATAGATCTAGCCTAAAGCGATCCTACTCTTCCCCGCCCAACTTTGAGTCTATCGTAACAGCCTCTAATAGACGAAAACTTTCTATTATCAAAATACACACAGAAACAACGCTGAATACACAAGCGCCCAACACATACATAGCTCCAGCATCGAACCCAAAACTTTAGACCATAACGAAAACCCAGAACTTAGGGTTGGGTATACCTTATACTCAGGGGAGGTGCGATCGTTAGTAATCAATTGTAAAATTTATACTGACTATGAGGGAAGAGAATCTCAATAATGAAGTGGTAAATATATAATTTTATTATTGAAAGTTTATATATCAAAGGGGATAAAGGTTATTAGAAAGCAATGTTGAATAAATTTCGAGATAATAGAGGGTACGCTATGATTGATATGATATCCCGGATAACTCATGCTACCAAAATGCTACCAAATCCTTATTATTACCTGTTTCTAATGTATTTAAAACTACGGGTAATCTCATAAATACATGATACTCTAAAGTAGCTTTACTTTTTATTTCTAAAGATAGCTTTATTTTTCATTTCCAAAAGTATCTTTACTCTTTATTTCCAAAGGTGTCTTTATATTTTTATTTCCAAAGGTATCTTTATTTTTCATTTCCGTTAATATTTTACATATACAATTTTATTATATATTGTATTAATAATAATAACATGTCTAAGAATTCTTTTCGATATACCAATATAATTTATATTACAATTTATAAAATAATCCTTATTTTATTTTAATTTATCCTTATTTATATTTCAGTTATACATTTTGTATCATTCTATAAAGAAATATTTCATAAAATTTTTATTAAATCTTTATATATTTTTTATAAAATTTCTATATTTTTTATAATTTATATAATTAAATTTTTATGTATTTATATACCCTTTTATACATTTGTGTAGCTTCTGTATCTTAAAAAGGGTTTTGCAGTTTATAATTCCTTTTTATTAAACTGATAAAATTGGCAGTATACAATATCATATTTTTTATATTGTAATTATACATTATGTTATATATATTCTTTTATATCGTAATTACGCATGTTTTATAAATTATTTATATTTGTATTTGATATTTTTATAAATTTATATGTCCTTTCATATACTTTCTTAGTGTTTATATTTTATAAATGTTTTTTCTTTTGACAATTTATAAGATCTTTTTATATAATTTACTGGCTACGGTAATCCTTATTTTAGTAAAATTTTTTAATCATACAAAATATCCATTAAGTGTCTATATACCAAAACTGATTAGGGTTTTACTATGATCTTCTGAACACTATACTTAGGAAAAGTTTTAATAGTCTTTTCTTATATATTAAAGTATCCCATTATTAGGTTTTAGATTTAATATCTATCCTTATTCTATATATTGATTTAACTTTTTTCAATTTAATATAAATTTGCTATGATATAAATTACTACCTCCCGTATCCTTCAATTCTAATTTACACATATATTGGCCATGATAGATAGCTAACCACTGCACACATTTTTTTGTGAATTCTCCCATATATA
>NC_068989.1:4545747-4545909 GCF_001194135.2 Octopus bimaculoides
CATACAAATACATATACACATATATATATATATATATATATATATATATATACATATATATATGTGTATATATACAAGAAAAATAACCCAAGTGTTTTTATATATACATACATACACACACCCATATACATACCTCCACATATCCATATATGTGTGTGTGCA
>NC_068989.1:4546009-4546806 GCF_001194135.2 Octopus bimaculoides
GTATGGAAATTAAGATATCTGCGGCCCTTCAAGTTCGGTAGGTCAGTTATACATAGAAGTTAAAATCAAAGACAAATCGCCAAATCCGTCTCTTGTATGTAACTGAAATTGAAAAGTTGGCTGATGGAAAGTTTGGATACGTCTTTTAAAGCAAAAGTTTGTCATGTAAACTAAGTACAGCGTGTTTAACCTCATTCTTATCACTGTATTATACTACGACGATACCAACAAAAAGTAATCCTTTCTACATTTGGCAGCCGAAAAATCTTAAAGTAATTCTGCTTGTCGTTACGTTACTTAGCCTGCCGGTAGCGCTTTCAGGTGGTTCAGGAAAAAGACGAAGAAAAAAGAGAGAGAGAGAGCGTGGATAATGAAGCGTTTATTTTTTAATTGCACTTAGCTTTTTGTAATACCTATCGCTTAATGCATGCGAATAAGTGAAATTCGGTGTAAGTTCATTCACGTGACATAAATAAGCAATTTAACTAAAAGCTCTATCATATGCGAGAAATATTTGGTTTTTTTTCTTATAGAGAAAATGGAAAAATAGGAATGAATATTTATTCTATGAGTTCTGTGTATCAAGTCTATAAAATTGTGCATAAAGTACATTAAGTAATCATCGTATTCCAATTTCTTTCACTTCTCAATATACACATATATACAAATATATACACATATATACAAATACATACACAATTATATATGCTTACATATACGTAGATTTGTACACATATACACACATATATATATATACTTACAAACAGACATACACCCCCACACACAGGTATACATAC
>NC_068989.1:4550436-4554751 GCF_001194135.2 Octopus bimaculoides
ATATATATACAATTAAAAGGGTAAAGGTTTATCAATTCATTAATTTATTAATAAATCAACAATTAATAATTTTTACCAACCTCTTCGGTATGTAAACACCATTATCGGTGGAGAACTTATTTAAAAGTTCTTATACATTTATAAACATAATTAAGGGATCAGAAAACATTTGCTTCACCATATACCGAAGTTCAGAAATAGCAGCTAAAAAAGCTGAGACTCCAACAGATAGCATTACTTGTTTTTGCCTTTGTGAGTTACAAGTAATGCTATCTGTTGGAGTCTCAGCTTTTTTAGCTACTATTTCTGAACTTCGGATGTATATATATATGAATTCACGTTTGTATTCTTATGCAAATTTCTTTGAATACGGGCAAGGATGCATATCACTCTTGGCTTTCAATAAACTCATAGCTTTTATAAGACTTCAGTGGTGATTAGATTGTATTGCCGAGTCATGACGCTTAGTCATGAAGCGAATGATTAGGTTCTTGTTTCATCTTCCAAATTACCCCAGTCATCTGCCGCCTCAAAAGCTTCGTACTTGCCGTGCCAGCCAACGTAAGTCAATGACACACAACTTCACACAACTTCACTCTATCTCTGCTTTCAGTATGCCATTCAAGAAAAACTTCGAAGTTGTTCAGAAGAACATGGAAAAATGGAAGAGAAATTTGGTGCAGTTCCAGTCTCATTCATCTAGAAGGACTGTTGGTCGGTGCCAGTTTCTTGGGAAATCAATTAAAGGAAAAAAGAAGAGAGTGGGGGAATTATCAAGAGATGTGACACTACTGTGGAGAGATAAAGTGAGTTTTCCACTCATTTCCGAGATAAAATCCAAACTATATATGTTTCATAGCTAGCAGAACCTCGGAAGTAGTAATTTTCCAAACGTGGGGGTGGGTAGTCTGCTAGCTACTTGTCGGATCAAAGGTACATTAATCAAAAGGAGTTAACATTTTCGTCAAGGAATTAACATTTCGTCAAGGAATTCGCAGGAGATTCGTTCGAAAATGCGTAGAAAGCATAGAAATTGGGAAGAAAAGGGAAAGTATATTTGTGAAGAAGTAATATATGGGAGGGGGTAAATGTCTAACCTTGTTAAAGAATAAGAATACGAAAAGGAAAGGGTGAGGGGACGAGTAGGGGGAAAATTTAGAAAATTTATAAAAACATTATCTTCTCCATCTCTGACGAGCGGAAGTATTGTGTATGAATGTGTATCAACAATGGATTCCATTATAATCACAATACTTCCGTGAAACGATCGTAACATGCATTAATTAACAAATTTTTAAACTTTCATGTTACATATATTTACATATATTTTTTATACAATACTATTTTAGACATATATATCTTCGAGAGAAATTTTTTTTAATATTAAATTTCATGCTATTATTTCAAAATACAGTATATATAATCGCTCGTATTAATGTCAAAATATTTTATAGTATTAATATTTTTGACATTTTACACAAAGAGCACTCATTATAAATTCAGTGTATAAAATTCTAACAGAATATATTTAATTAATGATATATATATATATACATACACATGCACACACATATACATATTTATACTTACATTCCTATACACACATAAATATATATACGCAATGAGAGGAGTGGTAATTGGGTTTTTAGGACACGTTGTTAAGGAAAGGTGTTTTGGAGAAATTTTGATTGATTAAATTTGGGGTTATGTTATTGTTTAGAATTCATGAATGCGTGTAGAACCTTGCAAACAAGCTTGTAGGTGTTTCTTTTTTGTTAAGTAGGCACAAGGTGTGACAGTGTTTTTGTTGTTTTTTGCTATTATTGAATTTAATTCTTTATACTATTTTTTTCCTTTCCTTTGATTTATTTTTCGCTTTTGTTTCTTACAGCATCAAGATTTTCGTCTTTTGTAATTATCCATTCGGGTCGCTTCGATTGTCTGTTCGATTTGCGTATTAAACGTTCGATAGTGTCTTGTGTTCGATGTACCGTCATTCCAATCAGTTGAGCGACGAACGAAACCCCGTAGAGGATGACAGCAATTGAAGCAATTACATTTATCTTAGACTCTTCTGCTGTAACGTTTGTGAAGAGGCATCCAATGATAATCATCCAGATTGTATTGCAAATCAGAAATGCGGAAACACATTTGGTGCGCAAGTTCCGAAGTCTTTCAGCGATTTCCGACTTTGGTGCACCCGTCCTAACCGTTGCACCAATAATGAAATCTCGTAGGAGCTTCCAGAATTTGTATTCGACTTCATCTTCATGCATATCGAAGAGGTCAAAACTAAGACTGGGAGAATTTAAACTTGCGGAATCTGAAATAAAAGAAAATAAATAAAATTAATAAAAAAATTAAGGCGCAGACGTGGTTGTGCGGTTAAAACTAGACTTTAAAAGAAAAAGTTCTGGTGTCAATTTATTCGACTAAGCCTTACAAGATGGTGCCCCAGCATGGCCGCAGTCTAATGGTTAAAATATGTAAAAGGTTAAAGAAATGTAAGAAAGAAAAATATAACAATTAGAAGAAATGAATTATTTCTTCTATTGTGAGTTGCAGCCATTGGATTGAAGCAAAGCCGCCGAGAGAGAGAGCTTCTTATAGTTTCTGTTTGCCTTGTGGCAATATCGTGAAGATGAAATGTGAAAGAATAGGAAGGAAGCAAACATGGATTAACTTACTTTTATCCTTCTTTATCTTCTTTTTCTTCTTTCGACGTTTACGGATTTGGGGGAAACAAACCAGTTTCGGAACGGAAGCTTTGTTCTGCAAATAAATAAATATATAAATAAAAAGTAAAGCTTTCTTTTTCTTTTTATCTTTTATTTGTTTCGGTCATTCGACTGCGGCCATGATGGGGCGTTTTTGAAGGATTTTGTCGAAGAAAGTTTATATTTGTATTATCGGCTTATAACGAAAATTGCTGAATGAGGAAAATGTAAAAATGGTGTGTGAATGATGCATATGACTTGAGATGAAATGAACTGATCAGCGACGATTTATTCTCCGTTATAAAATACAATGATTGCCATTACATGAAATAAAATAACGTAACAGGGTTACAACAAAGATGTGTGAGAGACTTCATGGCTAGGCTGGACTGTTGATCTGTAGACAAAGTTGACGCACTGTTTGGAGGTGTGTAGAGGCAGCCGTTGGTCTGTTGGTCGTGTGATTTTCATACAGCAATGATGTAGACAGGCGTCTGATGGAGAAGATGAAAGCGGAGACTGGCTGGTGTCAGATATATCGTTGTCAGAGACGAGTTGCGTGTGGCCAGAGGCGAGGGCCAAAGATCAAGAACAGTCGAGAACTGCCGTTCTTATAGAAAATAATGGGCTCCCAGGAACTGGTGATCAATTTTCCGCGTAAGGAAAAATAAACTGTTGCGCCAACGCGATTGGATAGCTGGAAACCGACCAATACAAACAACAGATTCGTTTAAATACGAGGTCATGTGACCTGCTGGAACAAAAAGACCCTGTGGAGCCGATATCTGGGTATTAAAGCCTAGATGAGTCAAACCGAAAGCATCTCACACAACGACAGTGTAAATTAGTTCTGCTTCAGATTACTCCCCTGCCAAAACATTTGTCATAGACAAAAGTGTGACACGCAAAAAGAGACCGGTAGCAGAGGGAGAATGTGCTAAGGGGCAGAAAAGTGTACAAGGAACCACACTCACAATCTTGCAATCGTGAGCAGAATTCGTTAAGCACTACGACACGCACTGCGTGTGTGTGTGTGCGTGTGTGTGTGTGTGTGTGTGTGTGTGTGTGTGTGTGTGTGTGTGTGTAAATGTGTGTGTCTTTTCCCTTGTACCTACCACCTCTTGTCAACCGATGTTGGTTTCTTTATGTCCCCGTCACTAAGCAGTTCGGCTCAGATAGAATGAATACCAAACTTAAGTAATAGCGTGGAATTGGTCTAGTAAAACTCTTTCATGATGGTGCCCCAGTATGGCCGTAGTTCAACGACTGAAACAAGTGAAAGATGAAATTCTCAAAACATTACAACTATGTTTAAAACGATTTGAAATAAATATACTCACGCCATCCCTTGTCCCCCAGCTTTGATCAATAATGTTGCTGATGGAGTAAACCGGAAGCAGAATGTGCATGGCTGGGAACATGAACATGTAGAAAAGACCGAGAAATATAACCCAACTTTCGTGCAGATGTAAAATGGCGGCATAGAAAACACTGGACACGATTAACAATAACAAGTAATGTTCTCCAAAATGAAAGTCTTCTGATACTATGACTGCAAAAGACAGAAATCAATACTTCGTTGTTGTTGTTGTTGTTGA
>NC_068989.1:4556469-4558969 GCF_001194135.2 Octopus bimaculoides
ATATATATATATATATATATATATATATATATATATATATATATAGAGAGAGAGAGAGAGAGAGAGAGAGAGAGAGAGAGAGAGATACGCATATGTGTGTTTCTTTTTCTGTATGTTCGTGTACCCAACGCTAGAAAACATGTGTTGGTTTGTTTTCGACCCTCATAACATAGTAGTTCGGTTATGGAGACGAGAGAATAAGTACAAGACTTTAAAAAATAAGTACCGGTTCAACTAAAACCAGGCGGTGCCCCAACATGGCCGCAGCCCAAAATCTGAAGCAATGAGAGAAGATATATTTACCTGGAGAAACGATAACTATAAGGAACAACTGAACAAGACAAATTATGTACATGGCCGTAAAGCAGGCATTGTGCCGCACCAGTCTTGGAAGATGTCTGAAAACTAAGAATGTATTGGCCACATCAGATAAAATCCAGCGTCGTCGTTGTTTTAAGAACTCGTCCATTGTAGAAGGACAGAAAGTGGTGTTGAAGGCGTACGTACAATATTTTAATTTCCAGCCTCTCATCATCATAAGAGTACACAACCAACGATCCTCGCCTTAAAAAGTAAAGAAGAAACAATGGAAAAAATATGAAAATGAAATAAAAGAAATAAAGAGATTTGGAGAAAATGATTAGCCTTTGTCTGTCAGGATGTATTTCCCTGACGTCCATTCATCATATATAATACTCATTTCCCATTTTTTTAACCACCAGAGTAACCTGACACTTAGAGGAGAAATTCGGAACATATGAAATAATGGCTGACTGAAAGCCTAAAAACAAGCAAGGACGTTTAGGACAATGCAAAATGTCCAGGGGCAATTTGTTGGAATTCACAGACTAATGTAAATAGCTAGCTAGCTAGCTGGCTGGCTGGCTGGCTGGCTGGCTGGCTGGCTGGCTGGATAGATGGCTGGCTGGCTGGCTGGCTGGCTGGATGGATGGATGGATGGATGGATGGATAGGTGGGTAGGTAGATAGAAGAATAGATAGATGGGTAGAAAGAGAGAAAAGGAAGAAGAGGCAGAAAGAGAGAAACAGACTGACAAGGACAAGCAGATAGACAGAGACATAGACAGACAGACAGACAGACAGACAGACAGACAGGCAGGCAGACAGACAGGCAGATAGAAAAAATAGACAGGCAGACATACATAGAGATACAGAGAGAGAAAGAGAGAGAGAAGCAGAGAAAAAGAACACGAGTGTGGATTGATATGAGACCGATCCTTGCTCGGTTTCCGTAAAAGAATTGGTGGTGCAGCCCCATCAGTTCAATCTACCAAACTGCTACAAATATATATTAGTGTCCTACTGACAATATCAACTTTGTCTGAACTCATAACATGTTTTAGACCAGACCTTTCTTCCAATACCAGTTCATAATCCAAGAGATTATACCAAGAGACGGATGGCGCATGAAGTCTTAACATCAGGAGGAGGAGGATGAGGAGGATGAGGAGGAGGTTTTCTTTCTTAGGCACAAAGCCCGGAAGCGAAGGTGACCTTGACGTTATTTGAACTCAGAAACATGCAAGCCGGAATTTACGCAATCCCACTGAGAGCGGAAATATATCAAATGATAAACGAGCGGACCAAATAATATACACAGAATGAAATAACGAAATAATTGGGCGCCGTACCTGTGTCTTTGACAAATACATCCATCGATTCCGTACTTGGTTCTGAATATTCATCCAATAAATGATAGAGCGCAGTGATTCTATACAGACTGAAACATCCTGGGCAACACATCACCGACCCAATAATATTCTGAGAAGTCTTTGTCATCCAGAAATCTTTAAAAAAGGAACAATTTTTTAAAAATAAAAATTACAAAAGAAAGTAAATATACTGTGTATATCAAAATTATAAGTTAAATTTTCAAGATGTGAATGCGCATAGCCTGTCAGTCAAATCGTTGCACTCACAGTCGCAAGATCATAGTTTCGATTTCAAGTGATGCGTTGTGCTCTGGGGCAAAACGCTTCATTTCGCGTTGCTCCAATTCACTCAGAAATAAATGGAGAACCCTGCAACGGACTAGTGTCCTGTTCGCGGGAAGTGCGATATCGGTCACTTGTAAGTCATAGAAACCGAGTAACTGACGCCATTAGCTTTTGGTGTGAACAAAGGCAGGTCGATAGTTCTTGTAAAGTCCGAAGCTCAACCACACAGCTCGAGGTCTATATCAGCCTTTATAGTTTTCGGTTAAAGACAAATCTAGCACGTTGCAAAAAGGTACAACACAGTATGTGATGTTCACGGTAGTAAGTAACAATAGTGTTGTAACTAAGAAATATTTTCTTAGCTTGCGGGGACCGAATACAAATTATGTCATGGTAGATCACTTCTTGATGTGATACGTCTAGACATATCCGAAACGTAAAAGACACTTTCATTCTTTTTAAAGCGTTAAGCTAATTACATCTTTATTAAGAGTTGTCCCTCTCGTTTTCTCTTCTTTTTTTCCGCATTCCCTAACACACACG
>NC_068989.1:4561788-4563394 GCF_001194135.2 Octopus bimaculoides
GCTCCACTTCGAATTCTGATTCTCTATACATGGTTGTACATATGAAAACTTTGCTCACTTTGGGTACCCCGGTCAACATTTCACTCGTCTTATCATGTCTGGTATGAATTCCTTCCGGTTTGTAATTCAAATGCAAATGATGTTCGAAGAAGATATTGTTGTAAGTAAAACTTAAGAAGTTCGATTCCGAAGATTTCAGTATGGAATTTGGTACAGGTGTATGGTTCATGCCCAGCATTAGAAATGGTAACAACCAAAGTAAAACTGCAATTCCTAAACAAAACCACGAAGCGAGAGTTAATCCTGACAGGGCAGACAACTTTACGACATGAAAAAAACCATAGAAATTGTCGAAAATTATGATCAAGATTGTGATCGGAGTGACGAATATTGTTGGTAGGTAAATACCACTACGTGTAAGGCATATTCGTGTTGATAAGTAAGTGAACGCATGCGATAATAAACCCGCAAAGAGGTGAATCAAGAGTCCATTGCTGATGGTTTTTGTTGAATTTATATTAAGGAAACCTTGCAATAAGCTGTAAAATGATTCTTCGAAGCTGCCTTGCCGATTTAAGCGAGTTACAACAATGGCTAAGTCAAAAAGTACTACCAATTTCAAAATTGTATAAATTATACTGGCATTTTTACGACCATCAATGAGGTCAGATCGAGATCGTAATGTAAATGTTGCTATTCCAGGGCACCACGTGAAAGATAAAGCCAATAAGGATGCGGACAAAATTAGAGATTCTGAAATAGTCAAGATTTGACTAAAACCAGTCACAAATGACGTGGCCACAACTAATATTACAGAAATTAGTCCGAACGCAACACAGAGCAGATTGTTCAGAGTTTTAGTGCTTGAATCGATGTTATCATGGCCCAATATGCGCTGGAAAAAAAAGAAAAGAGAGAAGTAAGTACAAAAGTATTAAGAATTTGGTACTTTCTAACAGTAGGCCATATTACATGGCAGCATTTCATACAATTTAGTAATGAAAATGTCAGTATAAGACACATGTGTGTGTGTTTGAGTGTGTCATTTATTCTTTAGTCATGTCAGTCGTTATACCGTAGCCATGCTGGGGCACCGCCTTTCAGAAGTTTTAGAATGATGAATCGACCCCAGTGTTTTGTTTTAAATTGGGTACTTATTCTATCGGAGTCTCTTGTCAAACCGCTAAGTTACGGAAACGTAAATAATCAGCACCGGTTGTCAAGCGGTGAGTGTGGTAAACAGACATAAAACTACACACACACACACACACACACACATACACACACACACACACACACACACACACACACATATATATATATATATAATATATATACACAAACATATCTACATATATATATATATAAACATAATTAAGGGATCAGTAAATATTTGCTTCACCATATACCGAAGTTCAGAAATAGCAGCTGCTATTTCTGAACTTCGGTATATGGTGAAGCAAATATTTGCTGATCCCTTAATTATGTTTATAAATATATATGAGCTTTTAAATAAGTTCTCCACCAATAATGGTGCTTTCATACCGATGGGCTTGGTAAAAATTATTAATTGTTAATTGATTTATTAATTAATAAATTGATAATC
>NC_068989.1:4563465-4565249 GCF_001194135.2 Octopus bimaculoides
ACACACACACACACACACACACATATATATATATATATAATATATATACACAAACATATCTACATATATATATATATAAACATACAGTGGGTAATTGTCAGTTCATTACAGCTCTTTCTTATGCAACATTTTAATAGAAGAATGAGAAAATTACATCGTTATAAAAGACCGTAATCCTCAGATAAGAATAAATTTTGCAAAACAAAAGAATACCCAAGAATACAGCAGGGATTTGTGTGTCTGTCGAGGCCAACGATGAAATGGGAGAACGAGCAATTATATTGGCAGTTTAGGTTAAGAGTGTAGTTCTTGAAAGTGTGTAATTTGATATCGAGACTCGGCTGACACTAAAGATATGTGCATTTGTACGGGTGTGGCTCACAAACATTCACACACTGCATACATATTTCTGAGTGCTAGCCTATACGCGTGAGTGGGCAGTTATTGTATAATTATTTCCTCTATCTGTTTATCTGTATGTATGTATGTATGTATGTATGTACGTACTTATGTATGTACGTACGTATGTATGTACGTACGTAATTACGTACGTATGTATGTATGTATGCAATGTATAATGATTTCACAAATCGGAAAAAGAATACTCAATACAGATGTAGAATAAAGTTTGATAGTCTGTGTATATAAGTTATAAAACCTAGTCATTGAACTTCATGGCACGGTTATATAATCGTGCGTCCATGGACTGTATAATATCACTCTTCACATATTTCCACGAGAAACATGGATACACATTCATGAAAAGGATATATAGAATAGATATGTTAATGTGTGTACTTTGGTAATGTATATTAATGTATGCAGTGTGTAAGTTGGTTTATTTTCCAAGCGTTATCCAGTCTAAGCTAACGCATTAAATAACTTAGATATCTCCGAATAGATAAATACTTACCATTCCCTGTTTAAAAGATAGTGAAACTATCTGCAAGCAGAGCACACTGCTTAGTAACGGGATAAGGA
Organism: Octopus bimaculoides; assembly: GCF_001194135.2. Lineage (NCBI taxonomy): Eukaryota > Metazoa > Mollusca > Cephalopoda > Octopoda > Octopodidae > Octopus > Octopus bimaculoides. The sequence continues at coordinate 4,564,447 of NC_068989.1, forward strand.
TAATCGGATGAAGTTTGGGACCGACTATCATAAGAAAAAATATTAATGCGGTGCTTTCCATTATAGAGCAGACGATACCCTGAAAATAGATAAAGTGGAAATAACATGAATCAGACTGTTGGAAGAAAAGGTCAAAAGTCAGAGAGACAAATAGACAGACGGGGAGAAAGCGAGACAGAGAGAGAGAGACAGGAAGAGAGAGAGAAGGAGAGCGAGAAAAAGAGAGAGAGAGATTTCTAGTTTTATAGGTTTTCAATTGATTGATCTGTTACGTTAACGTTTTCAATAATGTCTTCGCAATAATAATAATAATACAGAAGAAGAAGAAGGGAGAATGATGATAGAGATGTAGTATGGCCCCTGTCCAATGACTTTAAAAAATAAAAGGTAAAAGATGATAGTTATCGGTAAAATGACATGCAGCGTGGCACTCGAATATCGGCCAATCCCTACACACATACACACACACATACAATGAGGAAAACGCTATTAAGAATTTATAAATGAAAAAAACAAAATATTAAATTTGTGACATACCGATACCAAAGATGGCAGCGGCGGCCATTCGCTTAATTTGCCATGGAGGAGAAAAGACATGCTCCAGAAAAGTTTGACTATAGTAATAATTTCGGGCACAGCAAGCACTAATGTCATTGTAGCTATCCTGTAAAGAAAAAAAGGAAAATTGTTAAAAACCTTCCATCAAGGCAACGTTTTTTCTTTTTTTTTTTTAAGATAAGAGAAATACGATCGTGATTCCACGATATTGATTATTCTAATACTGTTTTCAGATAAATTCGTTC
>NC_068989.1:4565774-4566552 GCF_001194135.2 Octopus bimaculoides
ATATATATATATATATATATATATATATATATATACACACACACACTCTGAGATGTAGACCAGTTAATATTATAATGGGGTAAACATGGTTTATGGGATTGTCCTGGGTTTCCCGTCCATTAGGGGTTTGGCCTTATGGCGTATCGTCAGATTCCAAACCTGTCGGCCTAAGAGCTCTTCAAAATGTGGAGGGGAGGGCGAAATGCTTCGCTGGGAAGTTAAACAATAGGTGATTATCTCCCTTTGTCATTCGCTTTCGAGTTCCGGCCTCGCCACCATCCTGTGGTCACCAAAAACCTCGAACGTAAACGATTGTCACCCTTCGATCTTGGTATCGGCTTCCGGCTGTGCCATGCAAGCATGGTCCGAAAATCTCGCGCATAACTTGTAACGTTTCGTCCTGTTGATGTAGGGGCCGGAACTCGATAGCCAATAGCAAAGAAAGATAATTACCTATCGTTTACCTTCCTAGCGAGGCATATCCCCCTCCATATTTTGAATAGGTAATAGGCCAACAAGTTTGTGGTCTGAAGATACGCCCTAAAGCCAAACCCCTTATGGACAGGAAACCCAGGGTAATCCCATATAATGGCCTCCTCCATTATAATATATATATGTATATATATATAAGTGTGTATGTATGTATGTATGTATGTATGTATGTATGTATGTATGCATATATGTGTATATATATGTGTGTGTGTGTAGTAAAAAAAGGGAGGTGGAGAATTTCGATTAACTCCACGTAGTAGGTTGCAATGCAAAATATATATATATA
>NC_068989.1:4566577-4568253 GCF_001194135.2 Octopus bimaculoides
TGTGTGTGTGTGTGTGTGTGTGTGTGTGTGTGTGTGTGTGTGTGTGTGTGTGTGTGTTTATATATAGATATATATTCATAGATATATATGTATAGATTATCTCTTTTGTCATTGGCTATCGTGTTCCGGCCGCGCCGCCATCTTGCGGTTACCAAAAATACCGAAGCTAAATAATTATCTCCCTTTGACCTTGGCCATCGGCTTCCGGCAGTGCTGTCAGCTTGTAGATTCCAAAACGATAGCAGGAATCTTCTAAAATGCAAGCATGGTTCGAAAATCTCCGTTCTGGATCTAATGACGGTAGCACACAGTTGAGTGCACCGCGAGAGTTAGCAGTGATCTTCATGCGGTAGTGTTCCGAGTGACATCGCTGTTTACTTCGCAAAGTTGTGAAATTTGTGCTTTTATGATCACGTGTATGTTGTAGTCTGCGATTTTTCTCATGAGCAGGAAGGCGCCATGGATAGGGAGTTGGATCAAGGAGCCAACGTGAATTTTTTTATTAAACTTGGGAAGTCTGCTACAGAGTCTTTGAGCATGCTTTGGAAAGTTTACAGCGATGGGCGCTGGAAAGTTTCTGATTTTGAGTAAAAGAAAATAGAGGAGAATCAGTTAATTACGATTTTATTCAGCAAATTTCCCTCTCAGATTCTCACACTTATTGCAGCAGTCCCTCAGTTTTTCTAAGCGCTGTAGGAGAATTCGAAAGTTTGGGCCTCCAACCAGGCCTTTTGCGATACCCTTAAAGCCAGGAAAAACTTTTCATCACTCCCTTGTGTGTGTGTGTGTGTGTGTGTGTGTGTGTGTAAAAAGGTCGAATTAGATTCGTCCTTTAATTTGGAAGTTTCCAAAACAGATTTCTAATATTGATTCTTCATATTTTGCTGGGAGTTTCCAGGAGTAAATTTGTGAATATGAAAATAATACTTGTATGATGCGTTGTGAATTTATGGAAAGAAATCCCATAAAACTCTACAATTTTGTTTAAAATGGAGAAGGGAAGATGCTAAAATATATAAGAGAATTTTAATTCGTGCAAACGATCGTTTCGTACAGAGATATAAATATCATGCAAATTCATGGTTGAATTAAATTATCACTGTACTCTTCAGTGCAAGAAGTACAAATAGTTAGGGATTACCCCCAAAACTATTACCAGTTTGCTCTCAGTTATGTATTCAAAATAGGTTATTCAGCATTTAATATATAAATCCAATAACGTTATTATAAAATAAGAATTTAGAGATACGTTCCGTTGGATAATTCTGAATATATTTCCTCAACCATGTAGCTTTCTTGGAGTATAGAATAACAATAATATTAATAATAAGGATTATTACGAAGTTGCATAACATTATTATTAATTCTTTTAATATATGAACAGCTTTACATAGATTAGTAACCGTTGAAATTGCAACCCTCCTATAATACTGGTGCAGTTTCTTCGGGGTCTTTACTTAATATCCTTCGATTTAACTGTGTAGAGTTTTTCGTTTACATACTCTGCGTTGTATGATGTAGGGTTGTCCGTTAAGTTAGACGCGAACAATCTCCATTGCGAGTTTTGAGTGGATCATCACTTATAGTCCATTATTTCAAACCATTAAATGTACGTATGCATGTGTGTATTTGTGCGTGCGTGTGTGTGTGTGCGTGTGTGTGTGTGTGTGTGTGTG
>NC_068989.1:4568523-4571297 GCF_001194135.2 Octopus bimaculoides
TGAACAGGATCTAGAAAAAATAAATAAAAATAATAATAATATTTTATTATTGGCACAGGACCTGGAATTTGGCAGGAGGGGACTAGTCGGTTACATCGACCCCATTGCTCAACTGGTACTTATTTTATCGACCCTAAAAGGATGGAAGGCAAAGTCGACCTGGGCGGCATTTGAACTCTGCGCGAGGCCCACTGGTAAGAGTATAGCACTCTTGATCATAAGATTCTGGTTTCGATTCCCGGACTGGACAGCGTCATGTGTTCTTGAACAAAATGCTTCATTCCACGTTGTTCCAGTCGTTGAGTAACCCTGTAAGGGACTGGCTTCCTTTCTATGGGTTTACGTTATGATCTCAGTCACTTGTACGCCATGGAAATTGGGCAAACGTTCCTATGAATCCCAGGACCCGAGACAGCAATGTGTACGGGTCGATGATGATGATGATGATTATGATGACGACGACGACGACGACGACGATGATGATGAGAATGATGATGACGACAGTGATGATGAGGATGATGATAGTGAGGAAAATATAAATGTAGAAAGTATTTTAAAATCGAAATAACGTGCGGAAAAAGCAAATTTTCGGTTTTGTTTTCTAAATTTCTCAAAGAATTAATGACTGCTAAAGTGCACACTTCCTTAAACATTCAACTAAATATAGAATGAAACTATTTAAAAAATTTATGACTATAATCTTCTAACCCCCAAATGCTAAATAGAAAGTAGAAGTGTGAATAGTCCTTTAAAATGGAATCGAATATAAAAAGATAAAATTACATTCGGTCTTTTAGAATTAAACCTAACTCATTCTTTACTGTATTAACAGAACGAAATTCCTAGATTACAAAGTGTATATTTGAAAGTAAATTCGAAGTTGACATTTTGTAAAAGTAAAAATAATAATCTAAAAACTAATTATATCCTAAACTAATAGGATCTATATTCAGGTATTACAGCTACTAAATCTTCAACCCCAGGAAGAATAAGAATATTTAATCGACGTATAACCACATACGTGTGTGTGTCTTTTGTCCAGAGAGAGTTCAGTAGTAATCATAAGTTATTTATCTAAATTATTACTGACGATTTATTTCCTGTTGCAGCCATAACAGCTGCCTCCCCACCACAAACGCACACATTTTTTCACGTACATACAACCTGCCTGGGTCAAGCAAGTCAAGACGAAACCATTTTGTGGTTACTCGACCTGTTAAAAAGCAGATGTCAAATAAATGCCTGAAATTACACCAGTACTTTTAAGAGAAAGGTACATTAGATAAAGTTGTTCTAGATAAACTTTGCCAGAAAACAGACAGACAAGACAGTCACAAATCTTCAAATGACTTCGTAGTAATTTTTATATTTTGGCAGTCATTTTTCTATTGTTAAAATTCCCACAGAATCTAATCCGCTTCTTGTCACGAACGGTCGTAAATATTCAATTATATTTTGTAGTTTAAATAATCTTATCAAATTTATAGTCATGGTAAGTATTATTCTTAGTACAAATCACAAATTTGGCTCCACATCTCGTAACTTATGACTGTTAATAAATGTAATGGTTTCTATTGGAAGCTTCATATCTCTTGGAAATAATTATTTTGCTATATATACAAGCGATCAAATTAGTTAAGAACACTGTTGGTAACTTATAACAAAACTTCGATATGAAAATCTTATTTGATATATATATATATTGTATCTGGAAAATCTTTAATGTTATTTTTAAAAAAACAAATAAAACTTCGTTATTGAAATATCGTATCTAACTCTCTTTCAAAAGATGCTCATGATTTAACTACATTATTTTTCACTTCATGATTCACGTTCAAAAGAACTACTAATTTTACTGACTTTATAACAATTTTACTGTTTATTAACCTTTTCTCTCTCAGACCACGAGTTCAACTCATTTACAAGAGTCGGGGATCCTACAAAATAACGTATCATTGACACTATCTCAATTTACACGTTCTTTCTGAAAACCAGATGAGTTTTTTTTTTTTCATCGTTCGACCCGGGCGACATACAGCTTCCACTCCAACGCCCGCACACACACACACACAGGCCTCCGCAACAAGTTCCAAATAAGCTTAACTCGAGAAATTTACACGCTTTCTTACTTTTCATTTTACTTAAAGTTCATTCTCTCGTATTTGGACTGTCGAAAACGCATGACGTTCTCTCCACTACGGAAGGACGCAGGTGGTTGCTCGAAAAGTGATATCCTTAACTTGCCCTGGATGTTAGCGTTTCATACATAGGCAAAATTTAACTCAGCCCTATAAACCGACGAAATGCTCATCTATTTAATATTGCTGCCGCTATTTAAATCGGTGAAATTGTGCATCCTTCTGTACGTAGGGAGACTTGGCTGTTAAAAGTTAGGGACCTAAATAATGAAGAAAGTTTTCTGGTAAGATTACAAACAAACAGCCCCTTGGTAAATAATCGATTCATTCAGAGAGTTTTTTTCTTTATTATAAGCGTATGATCTTTATGCTGTTTATTTTTTCCAGCTGTCGATCAACTTCAGTTAGCTGTTGAGACCAACTAAGGTAGTTGACCACTGGAAATTTAAAATGGCAGAATAAAATTAAACGTTGCATACCTCAAAATTCATCTTAGTTCTTACGTTTCGATTTCAGAACCTTCAAAGAAAATCAAATAAAACTGTTGCAATGTGTGAACTTAGAATAAGCAGAAAGAATAATGCGATAACACAAACATCATAGCACTTCTGATATCGGCACTAGGAAACATTTAAG
>NC_068989.1:4572149-4574805 GCF_001194135.2 Octopus bimaculoides
ATAGTCTCCAGAATATATATTTCGAAAACCGTCATGGAAACTGCCGAACAGATAAGCATACGATGACGTAGCAACGGTGGGAATGATACTAAGGAAGGCACAACAAAGCCTACACAAAGCAACAACTATACAAATCTATCCACGAAATAATATAATAGTTCAAATAAATGTACACTCCAAATTATATCCAAACCATTCAGCAACTTTAGATATTATGGGTGAAATCAATGCAATAAACATCGGAGATGCTTTTCCGCACGCAGAAACTGCAGGAGCTGCTCAGACGCTTTGAAATCTCGGCTAACTCTCTTGCAATGCTGGTAACACTTCTGCATCGTCAGCAGATATCTCAGGGCCACAAGCTTTTTCTCCCTTTAGCCAGTATGCTTCGCCTGAGTGGGGACAGCGAGGACTGAGCTTGTCTTCATCTACAGAATGGTTCCACTTGCGGTCTCTTACTAACCATAGCAACCTTGAGCTAGTTTCAGCTACCGTGCCTGTTTCTTTGGTGACTTTCTATAATTTATAACGTAGAGAAAACAATACGTTAAAAAGAATGCGTTAAAAATATCATTGCTGACTCAGGGTTTGAAGTAATGAAAATTACAGCTTAAACAATCAGGAAATCAGAATTTAAATTATATAATGAATAATAGATGAGAACTACTGCACCAACCAGTGAATATAGGACGAATAAATTAACGGCTCAAATAAAACAAGAAACACGATGTAATTACACAATAGCGAAGAGGAGAAAGAAAGGCAAATAAATTAGCTAAAGAAATGCAATAAAGAGATAACCAATTTTAAGAAACTAACAATGGGGTAAAAGGATCTATAAAACGATGTAAATATAATCAACTTTGAACCGACCAATGAAACGTAGAACAACTTTCGGTTTTATGAAGTAAACTATTACCTGTATAGGCAATGCTCGATCAAACAATATTAGAAACCAGCCAATGAAAATTTATTGCCAAACCAGTTTGAGAACAAGTATGTCATTGAAATTTCGTCGTTCTGCATGATCTTAAAATTGTTAGCAAAACGCCAAATAATCATGCATTACCAACGAACATTTAAATTATTGTTGTGTGGCCAATGTCGCACTCCAATAGTTTTGTGAAGAAGAGCTGTGAGGACTGTTTTCAATTGAAATGCTACTCTTTTAATTGTGAACCTATTTGGTTGCATGAAAAAATTAAGAAAGCATGGTTACGTGGTAAGAAGCTTGCTTCCCAAACCATATGGTTTTAGGTTCAGTCTCACTGCAGGGTACTTTTATTTGTATGTATGCATGTATGTGCAGATTTGTATGTTTTATTTATGTATTTTCATGCATATATCTAGACATGCTCATATATACTTAAACGATGATCTTCTGGAAAGCTTTACAGATTTTTACAGTTCCAGATCTGTTACCTTCGAATTAGCTTTCTCCTTTCTGGTTTTGAGAAGCCTAATTTCTCAAGATTGGTATTTAGGCAGTGTGTTACGTATCCCAGGGCCCCAATAATTACAAGTATAAACCTGATAGAGTGACTGCAGATTTCTCAATAGTTCATCGTAGGTGTTCTTTTTCCCCCTGATTTTCAGCTTTACGTTAACATCTGCTGGACACAGTTTCTCTATGTACGTGTATATGTATGTATATATGTATGTGTGTGTGTGTGTATGCATGTATGTCTGTATGTATGTATGTATTTATTTGTGTATGAAAATGTATTGTAAATGTGTGTATTTCTTTGCATGTTAATATCACGAGCTGGCTGTTCCGTTGATCGAGTCAGCCATAACCCTGGTCGTCGCAACCAACTGAACGCTTGTTTGTGTGAGGGGGGAGGTGCAATGGCCTAGTGGTTAGGGCCATACAGACTCTTCCATTTGGGTACTCAAAGAACTGGTATAAATGCTCACGTGTTAATGATTCTTTCTATCTGCTGTAATATCTCACATACACATACATGTATCACTCACATACATACTTTTCTTTGTATGACGGCCTGTCTTTGATTATGTTATTATATGTCGCATTCACACTCTCACACAGACATACATCTTTAACGCTACAATAAATATCTCTTGTTATTCATCTAATACGGTTGTTCCGTTGATCGGATCAACTGGAACCCTCGTCGTCGTAACCGACGGAGCGCTACCAATGTGTGGGTGCGTGCGTGTGCACACGTTTGTCTATAAATACACGCTTCCATGTTTTTATTATTTCTTTCAGTCTTTATAAACTCTGATTCGACTGAGACATCATGAGACATCAATTTCCCACCTGTAACTTATCACACCCAACCACCCTATTCATTTCACGTTGATATAGAACTTCCATCGTTTATATTCTCACGTTGTAACCTTGGGCTCATTCATCCCAACTCATTTGCTACTTTCGTTTGAAAAACTCACATAAAGCAGAACACACAACAAAGGTACGAAACAGTTCAAGTTGAACCGTAATACATTATAATACAAACGTAATGCATTATAATACACACATAGCAGTTATACTTGTTCGGCGAGTAACATGTCTGAAATGATGCAACATTGATTTCGTTTATCTTTATTACTTATAATCACACTAATCTCACCCCCACGATACTAGCAATATATATGTATGTTATGTATATGTATATATATATATATATAT
>NC_068989.1:4575797-4590709 GCF_001194135.2 Octopus bimaculoides
GAAATTCTTGCCCAAATCATAATGTCCGTATTTTTCCGCATATTTAGAAAAAAAAATTCTGAAAAAAGTTTAAAAAATGAAGGAAATGGGGGTGGGAGTGGTAATATAGAAATATCGATTTTTGCCGTTTTTTTTTTGTTTTGTTTTTTGCAGATTCGTATTCCCCGTAGCCGAAAAGGTAGAGTCTGTTCTATAACACAAAATAGATAAGTATACGAAGTTTGAAAGTCTTTCCGTACCAAAAACACTACGTAAAACATTAATGAAAAATGTGGCCCCCGTTTTAAAAAAGATCCCAATAATTGAAGCCATTTTCAGACTAACACAAATTTTATGGAGACATACGCAGAAATGTAGTTGTGGGGATGGCGAACTAACTGTAGTAGCTGCTAGGATAATCTAAACAAACTTACTGGGTGACAACAGGAGAGAAAGAAGTGAGAAGCAGTCAGACGGAGAAATATAGTGTGGAACATGCCGAATCGCTTATGTTACGTGATAGCCTATTGCTCAGTACGGTGGGGAGGAAGGTCTTCTTGTTTATTGTTTTAACTTTTCCGTGTTCAGACTTAAATAGAACAAGTTAACATTGCCACCGCCATTTTACAACGGATGTTTTCGTTCTGAAGAATCAATTCACAAAATGTTACAGAAAGAATAAGAACTACCAGTCATAAATCGAAAAACCCAGTCATTTTCCCAGGTAAAAATATTTTAAGAAAATTGTACAATAAATTAATATAATATAATTGAATGTATAATATACTTAAATGTAATATAAATATGTAATTTTTTTAAATACATAAATTTGAAATAATAATGAGTAAAAATGAATAAAAGTTTAACCTTGGCAAAATTCAAAGTCGAAGGCCTTCTTAAAAGTCGAATGTAAAATATGAAGGCAAAATACATATTTAAACTTTAAATTACAGTGTCAATTTTATATATTTTTTAATTTATACATTTATATTACTTTTAATTATATTACATTAATTTATTATATAATTTTCAGCGTTACTATGTGTTTTTTTATACTGAACATCTCTAGTTCTCATCGTTTGACTCTGTGTGTGTGTGTGTGTGTGTGTGTGTGTGTGTGTCTTTGCGTCTGTGTTTGTGACACACACACAACTCTATCGCTTGATATCTCCGTAACTTAACGGTTCTGCAAAACAGACCGATAGAATAAGTACCAGATCTTTAAAAAATGCCCTGGGGCAATTGCTTCGACTGAGACTCTTCAAAGCGGTGAAATTTGAATTTTAATTTTCACTTCAAAGTGTCTTTTATCTTGAACTGCTTCCATTCAATGGGCAGTGGCCATGCTGGGGGCACTGCCCTGAAGTGTTTAGTCGAACAAATCGCCTCCAGTACTTATTTTTTAGATTCTGGTAGTTATTCTTTCAGTTTCTTTTGCTGAACCGGTAAGTTACAGACGTAAATAAAACAACACCCTTGTGACGATGTGGTGGAGACGAACACGAACACAACCACACTCACACTCACACACACACACTCACACACACACACATATACACACACAGATATAATGTATGTATATGTAGTGAAACTACCTATCGCCATTAGATACAAAACTACTATCGCCATTACATACAATCTTCTCATTTAAATATAAACACGCGCGGGCGTAGCGGAGAACCCATCTCCTTGTCATCATGTGACTGATTAATATTCGGAGCGGCAACTTCTTCGAACCGTTCCCGCCAGAACGCAAACTGACCAATGACAGCCCTTAATAAGGTCACGTGATAGAGTATGTTTCTGAAACCTTCGGGAGCCGATAGTTTGTTATAAATAGCTTTAACTCGGCGGCCAAATTGGTCTCGGTTCAGTTTCTCTCTGAGATCTGTTCCGTGTACCACACGACAGCAGCAGCAGTTCCAGCGACACATCAACTGCTTCGTCCAACGATGACAACCCAGCCGAACATCTGTATAACAAGAATCACGGCCCGGCATGGATGCCACAACATCACAACTAGTGATCAGCTCTGCCACACACAGCCTCAACTACTTTCACATACAGACTCTTTCATTTGGGTACTCAAAGAACTGGTATAAATGCTCACGTGTTAATGATTCTTTCTATCTGCTGTAATATCTCACATACACATACATGTATCACTCACATACATACTTTTCTTTGTATGACGGCCTGTCTTTGATTATGTTATTATATGTCGCATTCACACTCTCACACAGACATACATCTTTAACGCTACAATAAATATCTCTTGTTATTCATCTAATACGGTTGTTTCATTACTGGTCATCTATGTTATCGTAGTATAACATATCATGTATATCATCTTTGATATATTATTTTGTGTTCGACCGTGCGACGCGTTTAAATAAAAGGAGTCCTCTGTTTTTTCCATTCGTCACCATTTCTCCTTTTGAGTTCGCACGGTCGTTCTTACATATATATGTATGTATATATGTATGTATTTATGTATATATGCATGCATTTATCTATGTATAATCGATGGACTTTTACTCAGTGCCCGTCTACCAAATTCACGCACAAGGCATTGGGTATCCGGGGCTATAACATTAGGTTGTCCGGAAAGTTCTGAGCGTGTTTTTTTTTGTTTTGTTTTTGCTTTTTTTTTTAAATATGCAAAAAGCGATATACTTCATGAACCGTACTTTTAGAGACTTCCAATTCTTCTGCAAGTTCCCTAGTCTTGATATTTGAGTTTTCTTGGATTTTTGCCTTCAAAATATCTTCATCCAATTTTGAAGGTCTTCCACTGCGATTGTCATCTTCCAAGCTAAACTCTCCAGCTTTGAATTTTGCAAACCACCTTCGAACACTTGATTCATCTCCAGCATCATCGCCATAAACTTCACAAATGGTTTCGCAAGTCTTTGCAGCATTTCCTCCTTTTTTAAAAAAGAAAAGCATTACAACGCGAATATGAAATTTTTGGTTATCCATTTCAAATGTCAATAAAAGGTAAGCGGAATGAAAGATAAATCTATTTTTCGTCTGGAACAAAGAAGAGATGCAATTCCACTTCAATCAACGCCAAAGTTTTAACTGTGTTATGTTTCAGGTGTGTTCAATGCGGTATTACAAGATTTAGCTTTAAAATGCTCAGAACTTTCCGGACAACCTAATATAAGACACTTACTCCAAGTGCCGCACAGTGAGACTGAACCTGAAACTACGTAGGTGCAAATGAGCTTCTTGACCACATTGTCATACCTATATTTCTCTTCCTTCACAAATTCAGTGACTTTTCAGAACAAGTATTCACTTGCAGTACAGCTGAACGTCCGATTATGTTCTCACATATAACTGCCTATGGTTGTATAAATTTATGTCTGTGTGAAAAGATGCTAGCAGACTGTTGACAGTTAGATTAAACACAGAAACTAAAAAAATGTCCAACAAAATAGAACATTAAACAATCTGTGTCTGCTGTTTTAGTTATCTCATATCACTGCATAAATGCAACTTTTTTCTTCCTCCGAATTTCTTCATATCTCTTTCTGTATTTCTGTCTTTCTCCTATTCCATCGCTTCCTCTGGCACTCAAATACAGTCAGACTCACATGCACTGATCGGCTGAAAAGTTCATTGGCTGACTAGCATACCTTCATGGAATTTGACCAAATAAGCATAATAACTCTTGCAGTCCACTCACTTTTTCTATCGGGGTTGCGCCAATGGATCACATTGGTGAAGAAACTTTCATCCTATTGGTCAAAAAAGTCATCAACAGCAGCCGTGACAACATCATCACTGCGACGCTAGTTATCAGCCAAGTGTTTTTTACATATTGGCGAACAGATGATAGTCAGATGAGGCTAAATCAGGAGAACAAGAGCAGTGATCAGACAGCTCAAAGCCACAGTCAAGCATAGCAGCTATTGAAAGCAAGGACTTCTGTGCTGGAGCATTACCTGATGAAACAAGACCCCTTTCGTCAGTTTTCCTGGGCATTTGGTCTTGATAACCTTTCGTAATTGTCTCAGCAAGTTGGTATGGGGCTCTTCATTAATACTGTAGCCATTTTGAATATAGTCAATAAACACAATGTCATTTGCATCCCCTAAAATTGAGGCTATCACTTTGCTTGCAGATAAAACGACTTTGACCTTCTTTGGAGCAGGTTTCCATTGCGTGGAAAGTCTCTTTGTCTCTCGCTCAAAGTGATGAACCCGACACTCATCCTGGGTTAGGAAACGTTCAAGGGAACACGCTGGGGCTACCTCAAACAATGTCAGATTTTCCGTGGTGTGATCAGCCTGGTGTACTTTTGATCAGGCGTCAGAAGACGCAGCGACTAACGAGCAGAAACCTCCGTCATGTCATGCCAAGTTCTTTGTACAGAATATCCTCAACTCTCTCATGGGATATACTAACAGCATTGATTATTTGATCTATGGTCAATCGCCTGTCATCCATCGCCGTGTGGTAATCGCGACCTTTTCGGTGACTTCCCTCACTCTTCAGTATCTACTCCGATCAATTCTGGAATTGGCCTTATTCCGGTGTGCATGCATGCCTGTATGTGTGAACGTAGATGTGCGTTCGCTTAGAGAAGTTAAGGGTCAGAGTAAACAAAGAGTTTGCGTGTGCACGCATGCGTACGTGCATGTGTGTGTGTGTGTGTGTGGCGTTATGTGTATACCTGCGTGACTTCTACACGTGTTTGTGTTTGTGAGTGTGTATGCATTAGCTACCCGTGACCTCTTCAAGGTGACTTCGGTCTCAGATCTACTGAGATTCGCTTATCATCACGTAATCGTTTATAGGTCTAGCTCTTTGTGTGGGAAAGCGGGAGGGGAGAACAAGATAAGTCTGTGCCTGAGCAACTGGGTGCGCGTTCGTGTTTGGGTGGGGAACGTGGGTGCGTGCATGTGTGGGGGGTCTATTAGAACGAGTATTTGCCAATGTGAGTGCATTCTAGTATATATATATATACAAATATTCTATAATTATGTTTATAAGTATAGAATGTTTGTATAATTTTACCTATAAAGATTATTTTAAAGTACCGAGCTACTTGGTAAAATTATTAATTGATTGATTAAAACGGTCAAATGGGCACTAGACTATACTTCTAGTTAAGGAGAGGCAACTAGTACAAGCATCACAGAGAATCTATATAAAAAAAATCTCCTAAAAGATAATATTGGAATACACATTATATATAACAAATTGTGGTAATAATTAGATGTAAATAATCAGATGTAAACAGGTACCAAAGAAAATTTTATCTTACAGGTACACTACAATGCACAATTATAAGACCACTAACATTTAAGCGGTTAATATTTAAGATCAAATTGCACGTTAATTATTATCATGAATATAATTCTCAAATTCAAACAGTACACTAAATATGCTTAATAAGCATTATATTATCATTAAAGTCAGATAGTTCTTATCATTAAATATGATAATTTAAAAGATTATATTGACCCTTTGGGTGCAGTTATAGTAGTTACACTAACAAATTAGTACTATGAACGAAGTTTTAATATTCAAACAATTTACTAAATATTTTTAATATGCATTACATTATCCTAAAATAAGATTTCTCATATCATTAAATCTAATAATTTAAAAATTACAAATTACCGACAGTATATACGGATATTTTATCCCTTAGTCAGTTATTGTCACAGCTAATTCTGCATATATATATATATATATATATATATATATATATATATATATATATATATATATATATATATATATAATTTAGGGTATCTAAGAGACACCACCATGCTATAATTTTGAAACCTCGGTGCAAACTAGCTTCATCTAGAAAGAGTAGATAAAGTGACGATCCCAGCTAGCGGTGGTGTAATCATTCTCTGCACAAATATCCCCCAAGGATTAGGATTAAAACCAATAGAATCCTGGATATGCAAATTCCCACGAAGAATTCAGGAGATTTTCAAAAGAGTCATACTTGAAGTATTTTATCGCATGCTTCCGGGTTCAGTCCCACTGCGTGACACTTTGGGCAAGCGTCTTCTACTATAACCTTGTGAGTGGATTTGGTAGACATGAACTGAAAGAAACCCGTTGTGTATGTATACCTCTGTGTGTGTGTTGTCCCCTAACACCACTTGACAACCGGTGTTGGTGTATTTATTTCCCCATAACTTAACGGTTCGGTAAAAGCAACAGATAGAATAAGTACCAGGCTTTAAAAAATAAAATAAGTACTGGAATTGATTCATTCAACCAAAAATTCTTCAAGGCGATGCCCCAGCATGGCCGCGGTCTGATAACTAAAACAAGCAAAAGGTAAGAGATAATGATTATTCTAGTGAATAGTAGTTTGAACAAGGCGGCGAGCTGGCAGAAGCATTAGCACGTTCTGAGTTCAGATTCCGTCGAGGTCGACTTTGCCTTTCATCCTTTCGGAGTCGATAATTTAAGTACCAGTTGCGTACTGGGGTCGATCTAATCGACTGGACCCTTCCCCAAAAATTTCGGGCCTTGTGTCTTGAGCAGAAAAGAATAGTGGTTTGAATGCAACTCTGACAAAAAACCGACTTCCTAATGTCTAATGCCTTTAGAGAAAAGCAAATATTTTTCATTGCTTATTATTATTTTTTTTTTTCTTTTGCTGTTTTATTGGAGGAGGTGGCTGTATATTATTTTCAAACAAAAGCCTAAAAATTTATTTTCACAGCACTAAATTTATTTTGTTTTATTTTAATTTCATTTTAGATTCAATATGAAATTGCCTGGAAGAAAACTGCCAGAAGTGGAAACGTTTTATTCGTTGATTTATGAGTAAAATTTCATATTTTATTCTATGTTGGTAACTTATGAAGTAAACCTAAGCTTCTTTCTAAAGCCAAAACAGGAAACCAAAAAAAAAAAGAACAACATTCATTGCATAAAGCATAGGATAGACATCTTTCACTTGGTTTACTGGAGTTGTTTAATGAAAATAACTTTTAGAGATGTCTACCTTCATTTGAATGCTGACAACTAGATAATCAGCATCCAGGATGTTTTAGTTTCCATCAAAACGAAAATTCCTAACTTCGTTGTTTTAGTGATGTATATGAACAATAGATAATTTAATTTTTCACTTAAATTTGATAGAATCAAATATATGAGTTTTCCTGATTTAAAGAAAAAAACGCTATCAGTAATCGTTCAGCCCAATTGACTTCTATCTAAGCAGCAATTTATTGTTTTGATATTAATGCCATTCTCAAATACAATTTGCATCATTATGTGAAGTGGAAATATATACAGGAAAGAGAAAAATTGCATCTCGACTTATACTCGACTTATACTCACTGAAATCATGCTGCATACTCTGTAGAAAACAATCGTTATACATATATATAGTACAGATAATTATTAAATACTGAGAAAATGCCAAAGTCTAAAGGAAAAAGCAAAATATTGGCGACCAAATTGACCGAAGGTCTTGGAGAAACGTGTAAGAAAATTAAAGCAAAAAAGCAAGTGGCTAGAAAACAGACTATTTCCATCAAAGACATATATTATCCAAGGATAAAAGAATATAAGGACAATATTGAGATGATGATAAACAATATAGATAGAAAATGTATTTACTTGGAAAGTATCGGATTAGATAAATATCGTTTTCTACGAGATGTCAAAAATAGATTAGATATTCTGGAGGGGGATATTAACAATCATGAATTTATTGTTTTCCCAAAACTGAATTGGTTTCTCGAACGGCTTTTTGAAATCTATGTAAGCAACAATCATTCTACGTACAAGAACATAGCAATGCCAACGCCATGCAGTAAATTTCGTCATCTCTCTTCAGTTGTCTCAACAACACCAGTGTTTCATGCTTCTGGTGAAGATTCCCAGAACTTAATTACAAATATTGTCGCAATCTACAATGGAATAGTAACCTATTCACCGCATTTAATGACATTACGCTGTACTACAGCGGATCATGACGACCACGTGCTTCACTGTCCTTCCCAAGTCACTGATATTGTTAAAATTTGTAGAAACACAGTTATGGTGACAATTCCGTTTCGGAAAAAAATTCTATTCTTCAGTCCTTCTTCTTGCACAATGAAAACTTTTCAATACGGTTTTAAGAAGATTTCCTATGTAAAAGATAATGAATTTGTGGGTGTGAAACTCTTTAGCAAAATAATATATCTCGTAGACTGGTATAATGATACAATTGAAAGCAAATTTAGCCTAAAAGATGAACCTACAAGCATTGCAATAGCAGAATATCGCCTCTTAGTCACATTTACTAATTTCAATCATATTTCTTGCTACAACCTCAATGGTCATCAATTATTTCAATTATACGGCCATTCTTTAGATTCTTCACCAGCCATCACCGTTTATCGTAACTATTTTTATGTCCTCCAAGGTAATATTATTCATAAAATTTCTCCTACTGGTGATGTATCACAAAGAGAAATTGGAATAAAAGCCCGACATCTTACTCTTGGTAAAAATATTATTATCTTGTCCGACTATTTAGGTTTTGTGCACATTGTTAGAACAAACAAAGACTTTTGGCCAAGGACAAGCTATTTGCAGAAGTTTCAAACTCCAGTTTTAAATAATCAAATTTATATAGACGATCCAGGCTATATTCAATGGATTTTGCCTATATCAAGAAACTCTACATTATTTATCTGTTCACGTCTAAAAGCTGTATTATTCACAGATAATGGAAAAGAAATCCTCGAAAAGACTTGTAATTTCCATTTCCAACCTGATGTCTTTTGTAGATTCAACTCGAACACTTTTCTTATTCTGTTTAGGGAACAGAAAAAGATTCAATTCATTTCGTACTCCGTTCACTACCCAATACTAAAAGAAGGTCACATCGTAGACGTCCACTTTGATTACATTCGAATGTGTCATATGATATTAGATAAGGTTTTGGCTGTGACCACAAGTGAAACTAAAGAGTTACATATCATTTCCATTAAAAATGACAACGTTATAATCGAAAACAAAATTTCATTGGAACATGTTGATGTCACCATTGCTGCGACTCCACTCAATTTCATAGTTGGAGATGTGAAGGAAAATAAGCTGCTTTTTTATTCAAGTTTTGGGGAGAGGCTCTTTGAAAAACAACTGGATTTCGACTTTCATCACATCTACTCCGATAATTTACACTTTTATATTGTGCACAGTAAAGGTTACTTTCTCAAGTGTTACAATATGTATGGGGAAGTCAAATGGCGATTACAATTTCCTTGCGCTGCTCACTCTCAAATCGGTGTTTTCCAAGGAACTTTTTCTGTGCTAGACGTTAAGCTCAATAGAGTTCTTTTTTACAAGTATAAAGAATGGTCCAGTTGTCATTCAGATTTAGTAGATCCTTACATTCAAAATATAGATTTACGAGATTCCTATGAGAATAAGAAAATTCTCATCGCAGATATATGTCTTCTACCAAATGGACAGCTGGTCGTATCAGACATGAACAAATCTTGCTTGTTATACATTTCCAATGATGGACGTGTTATGTCTACATTATTTCTGCCGTCCTTAGCTACAGATATATGCCGATGGGATAGTAGCCAAATAGGAGTAACATTACCATTGGAGAAAGAATTAAGGGTTATCGGAAATCTATCGAAACGAGTTCGAAGTATATCGTTAAGTAAACCTTATGTATGTGTGCGCAAATTCGGTAACGGTCGAATTCTTTGCTTTTGTGATAAGCCATGCAATTTAGATATTGTATCGATTCAAAAACACAACCAAGGGGAAATCATTTCTACAATTAGTGTCCCTTTCGTTATAAAGTCATTAGCCATAGATGACGAAGCATTTAATGTGCTGATTGTTACTAAGAAGAAAGTATTTGAGTGTAAAATCTCATCAAAAGCTGACTCCACTCTTTTACCCACCAACTTCAAACCTCAGTGTCTTCTGCGTGGCGGATGCATTGATAAAACTTGTGTTTATCTGATAGACGAAAGTCGACTGTTTGCTTTAAGTAAGCATAATTTGGAGATGAAGGATCCTCTGACCAGGAATCAGCTTAACAAGTTCATTGATCACGTCGATGTACTTTCCAGAAACATTTGTGTAACTGAAATGCTGTCTTCGAAACTATATATGCAGGATCTGGCAGTTTCTGATCAATCCCGGGAATGCTTGGTCCCTCGGTGTTTAGGAGACGAAAAAACAGTGAACATTCTTTGTTCAGTTATTACTGAAAACAACTTGATTGCAATATGCGATCAAAATAATATAAACGTAAAGGTATTAACTCTTGATGGGAAACTTCTTGACTCAATCAAACTGGACGTTTTACCCATTCGAATGTGTCGATGGATGCCAAACACATTGGCTATGACAACTACTGCAAATCAATTGTTGTCATTAACAGTTGAATTTCCACTGTCCTTTACCACATACCAGGTGGAAAGAAAATATGGGTGTATCGCTTCTTTCTCAGACAATCAATTAGTTTGTAGTATTCGTCAAAATATGCAGACTAAGAAAGGTCCCGTAATAATAACAGTAGGAATGGGAACGAATTTTTGGGACGATAAAACAAAAGTGCCTGCCCTTCATATCGTTGAACTACTTCCGACATTCCGTGTAATAAAAGAAATAGATTTAGAAGGGAACGAAGTGAATAATGGCTTATTTGATATCGCAGTTAATGTTGATGATGTCATTATCGTCTACGCTGCAGGGTATCGTTTAATCAAGAAGTTTATCCTTTTTATGAACCGCAATGGCGAGCGTTTGCATAGTTTTTGTCCCTTGGTGTCTATGAGAAGTGCGTGTTTAACAATCAACGACGCTTATGTGTTCGCTGCTCTACAGAATTCAAACGATGAAAATATTCGCATTGTTTGTTTGACACACACTGGCAAATACAAGAAAATATTTTTAAATTCAGAACATTGTACGCGTCCATTTAATTTCACCAGTATTAGCTGCAAAGGTCCAAAGTTTGTTGGATTTGACAAAGACTATTTATATACTGAAGGTATGCTTAAATTAAATCGGGAAAGTTTCCACGTTTGTCAGCTAGTGACTGACCTATGTTCTGTTCAAATAAAAGATATCGATATTTCTATGGATGGAAAGACAGTTGTGATTGAAAAGGGCAATACTGGAAATGTTAAACTGTATCAGAGAAATGGGAAGCTGCTATATCACACAGATCTTGAAACTTTAGTTGGTGGTGTGTGCTTTTCAGACGAAAACTACATAATAGTCACAGTTCCTGATAGACAAGAAATATTTCAACTGAGCCAAGAAGATTTGGGAAGGTGTAAGGTCTGGCAAACTTCAGTATCTTATGGATTAATACGGAAAAAAATAAGAAATACTTACTATTGTGTACTTACTAATTTGGCTGAATATCATACCATACAGATTGATGACGACCAATTGAAAGTTCTGAAATGTACGTCAATAAAGCTTGGTTCTGTCCTTCATTTCTCTTCCAGTTCGGATACTATAACTCAGATAACTAATAAGAAAGTGACAGTTGATCAATTGAGAAGTAGATCAAGGGAAATTGTTGAAAGAGGCCTAAAAGTAAGACGTGGTAATTACATAGCAAGTTGTACATTGAAGAACGATCAAATAACAATTAGGAGGTTACCTCATAGAACCAAGATGTTTCCAATTTCAACTACAGTTTTTGGTGATCCAAATAGTGGCAGCGACTTCGGAATCTACAAAAACATACATCTAATTAAGTTACAAGAGGATATAGTTGTACTGCTATACCAGTTTACTCTTATTGTGGCCACAGTAGAAGGTGACATACTTCAGCAGAGAAAATTTGAAAGAATGCCACTTGACATATGCTACTGGTCGGAAAAGTGTTTCGTTGCCGTCTTCTGTGACGTTAAAGAGCTGATGTTCTTCAAAAGTGATCTGACACTTTTAAAAACCATCAACACGGAAAAAATATACAGCATGATTCATAAAAAAAATACTGGTCGATTGGTCTGTGCATATGAAGGTGATCCAAATCGGAAACAGCGTCCACATCTGCCATCCTCGTATGTAGATGTACTTCACATTGACGGTGCAACGTATGAATACAGTTGTGAAATGGATTTTGGAATGGATACAGTCACAGCAATTGGTGTCACATCGAGCGAAGACATCGTTATTCTAAAGCAAAGTGAATCAAGTGAAAGTCTTTGTTGGTATAGAGATGGATTGGTTAGGCTTCTCGACATACCGTTAAAGAGGTTTCCCAGACGAATAGCAATACACGGTGAAAAAGTGTACATAACGGAAAGAGAGAGTGATATTTTACAAGTAACATTGGATACTCCACTGGAAACTTACGTCAGTCTTGCTGATATTGAAGTCTACCTTATATACGATATACATGTTACAGAGGGTTCTTTGATTCTTCTAGGAGGTTTAGACAACTATTCTTGTGCAGTATTTTGTTACGAAACATGAATATTTTCACACTTTCTGGTGTTTTTTGTTTTTATATTATCGATTATTTTTCTTTGCAAACGTTACTTATAGGGAGTAAGGAAAGTGGCTTAACTTTGAATCAGCAAAACATCATATGCAATACTTTCCTGCATGCTATTGCTCTCTGTCTTGTGTGTGTGTGTGTGTGTGTGTGTGTGTGTGTTTGTCTGTCTGTCTGTCTGTGCGTGCGTGTGTGTGTGTGTGTGTGTGTGTGTGTGTGTGTGATACAGACAGAGAGAGAGAAACGAGTAAAATTAAAGTAACTCTCCTATATATAATTGTCTCAAGTTCCGGGTCTCCTGGAGCCGGTTACTCGGTTTCCGTGGAGGATGAGTAACCGAGATCACAACATTCACACTGAATGGGACACCAGTACATCGCAAAGTTACTCATTCTGAAGCTGAATGAACTGGGGTAACATAAGATGAAGTGTTTTGCTCTCGAGAACACAGCGTACCACCCTGACCCGGGACTTGAAACAATAACCTTGAAATTGTGAGTGTAACATTTTAACCACTAGTCTGCAGTCTTTCAAATGAAGTGAACGATTGGATATGACCTGGTTTTTGAGCATTAAGCTAAGTTGATGCAGTTTATTTTGCGTTTTCATCGGCCGAAACTTATCTAAGTAATCTAAGAACAATTGTGGAAAAAATAACCGTACCCAAGATTCGAATCATATTTAATTAATAGTGCCATATTCTCTCCATTTGTGTTATAAACCCAAAAGGATTCTAGAGTTAACAAATGTGTAAGGTAAAAATACATATTCTTCTGTAGTATTAATTCATATTAGCTGGACCCGTGAATGTTTCACGTAGAAGGTTGCCTCGACAAAATTCTTGTATATATCAAAGATAGTGTCGCATTCAGTGTGAATGTTGTGATCTCGGTTACTCATCCTTCACGGTAACTGAATAATCGGTTCTAGGAGTCCTGGGATTTGAAACAATTATATTTAAGGGAGTTACTTTACTTTTAGTCATTATTTTAATGCAGCGCAACGCGGGAAATGCAAAAATACTTTCTGGTGTGGACATAAGAGTACGATAAACTCATCGTTTTTTTTTTTGTTATTTTTTGTGAAATTTCATTTTGACTTGATCAATTCCTCTTCAAAGAACATATTTGTCATTAACGGCTGTTTATGATTGGAGTGGATCAAATGAAAGGCAACAATTGAGGTGATTTGATATGAATGCAATAATTTGATATTAATATATGTATATGATTTTCTTATATAAACAAATATATACATTCTCTGAAAGACGGTACTTATATATAATTTTTTCTTCTCAAAAGCTGTTCACGCTACGGCTTGTTCCAATAGTGTACCATTCGTATGTATTCTCCTAGCACGCGTGTGTAGTATGTACATAGATTGTTGATGTAATTTCATCTCGTTATGCGATTTTAGTCTTCTTCAGAAAAACTATTCGTTATTCAATTTATTCACTTAAGAACTATTTGTATATGGGTACCCATTACACATTACTCATTGGGCAGAGTATGCTTTGCTGTAAAAAATTATTACACCGTAACATTTTTATTGCTTTCACTAATTGACTTTGAAGATCATTTTCTGTATTATGTATTTTATCCAACAATTTCTGTCAACTGATCTTATTGTAGTTATCCCCCTTGCTAAGAGATTTAAGCACTCCTAGACGTAGTTTTGTCTACCAATTATTTGGACATGCTCAATTCATCAAAGTTTTATTTTTTTCTTTGTTCATTTCTCCTTATTTCATGAGTAAGTTATAACTAAAACGTAATATATGTTAGTAAACTATTGAAATGTTCAATAATTATGCTGTTGGAATTGGTACAAATAATTACTTCTAAAGTTTTGGCACAAGGCTAACAGTTTTGAGAGGAGTGGAGAATCGATTATATTGACCTCGGCGATCAACTCGTACTTATTTTATCGACCTCGAAAGAATGGAAGTCAAAGTTCTCCACGGCATTTGAGCTCAAAACGTAAAGAAGGAAGAAATCCTGCTAAGCGTTTTGTCTCGGGTGCTAATGATTCTACCAGCTCGCTACCCCTAATTGGTACGAATAATGAAATATCAATACGAAACTTCTATGATCCCCCAAAATCTTTTTTGTTCTTTTGCATGGTCCCTAAAAGTGTGCCGTGTCAAAATTACAAATTTCTGTTTTCGAGAAGAAATTACTTATAGAAACTTCTTACTAGATCCTCATGAAGACAATTATTAAATCAATGTTGCCATATTTAATATAGTGTGCAGACACATGGTCTAGTGTTTGCAATCAGAAGTCGACTGGTGTTGTGGCCTTGAGCAAAGTACCTCATTTCAGTTTATCATTTCAGTTTATCAACTCAAAACGAGTACCAACCAGGTACTTGTGTAGCTAGCTCTCTCTCTCTCTCTCCTCTCTCTCTCTCTCTCTCTCTCTCTCTCTCTCTCTCTCTCTCTCTCTCTCTCTCTCTC
>NC_068989.1:4590780-4594551 GCF_001194135.2 Octopus bimaculoides
CCCTCTCTCTCCCTCTCTCTCTCTCCCTCTCTCTCTCTCTCTCTGGCTCTCATATCTTAAGTCAAGAATCAGGAAGGCGAGAAGGTGGCTATAACTGCTTGCAACTACTTTTACTAAAATGTCTTACAGCGCGGCTCAGCACATTGGACCGCGAGCTACCGCCACTGGTTTCAGTCCGCTGTTACTCTTGCACATCCATTCTACGTAACGTTGACTGTCTTCAGACCATCTTGAAATGTTCACTGCCAACTGGTTTTCATGCTGTTTCTTTTATGCCTGCCGTCAAGTGCTACTAATGTCATGCCTGTTTTCGAATGCCGTTGATCGACTTGACGGAAGATATGGCCAGCTAGGTGGAATCGGTTCTCTGCTACACATTCTTGCAGTAATTGTGATCTTGCTCTTCTCAGAATTCCCTCATTTGAACCACCGGTCCCGTCAGTTGAGCCTCAGGATTTTTATGAGGTACTTTTGATGGAATACATTTACTTTTGAATCTGTCTTTTGAGACACCTAAAACAATTTGTAAAAGTATGAGTTATGCTGCCATGCCAAGCTGTCATGCACAACCATACTCACAAACATACACATATACATACTCACACCACATGGTTCACCAGAATCTAAGTTCTGATAGTTTTGATTCATCGGAATAATTTCGTAAAGCGAACTTGAAAACATATGACTCTTTTCACATTGATTCTTTGTCAAGATGGAGTTTCACCTACTGGCATTTTAACTAATCGTGCGAAAGAAACGTTCCTGAATCATTTTATTCGTTTTAAATCAGAAGTCTCCAAAGTGGTCGATGGGACTATTCAAGGGGTCGATAAATGCACATCTACTTTATTATTATTATTTATTTAAAGATAAGGAAATAATTTTATTCTCAAACGCAGGATTACGTGTAATCACAGAGATGTGAGTTCGAGTCTCATGGCTGGCTGCCGACACATTTTTCTGCAAAATATGGATAGTTTATCCTGTTCATGCTATATTATTAGCATTATCCTGCGTTTGGGAATAAAATTATTTCCTTATCTGTATCTTTCAATACATCTCAACGCTTCTTAAGCAAACTTTGTTTACTTTCATCGTAATTTGAATTATTATTTATTTATTTTCTTGTACATGCCTAGGGGCCGATGAGGAGTCAAGGAGTCTATGAAGGGGTCGATGGTCTAAAAAGTTTGGGGACCCTTGTTTTAAATCAAATCAGTCATTTTTTTTTTAACACGGAGCGGTTTCATGCAAAACTGTTTCTCTATTACGCATATAACAAAACACAATAAAGTGCGTAATATATAATTTATTTATTACATACATAATACACATATATATTACATTTATGATACATATACAAGGCAGGGTTAACAATTTTTAATATAATTTCTGTTGAGTTTGCTTTTTCGCTTGGTTTAGACTAAAATTGGCTGATTTCAAAACAACACCCAGTTTCCGCCAATCACGTAATTTTTTTCTGCTGTTTACTCTCTGAATAAGCACAGTTGCATTGTTTGTCCGAAAGTAATAGGGCTGGTCAGCTGCTTTTATAAGGTAAGTTTTCTTCGCAAACAAAAAACATTAGAGCTATTTTTGTATGTTCTTCTCTCACAACTGGCCCTATTTCTGAAATACAAAACATGTATTCGAGCCAGCTGTCACTTGGGAAAAGCATTTTCAGAATTGCCAACAGTTATAAAGTAAGCAAATGGAGATTTGTGATGGCAAAATTTCCACAAAAAGAGCATACATACCATGAAGTTCCTCCTACAGTCCTTTGACAAAAAGTGACCTTGACCCATGTGGCTTCAAAACATTAAGGGCGCATTCAAGATACCAATTTTCATAAGAAATAGTTAAAGGTACAACAAAATATGTTTCACCTAGTTTGCAATGATAGTTACACTAAGTCAAGCACAGCGTGGCATATCTGCAAACAAATTCCATAAATATGAGGCATGTATAACGTCAAGGACCACAGAAATATGATATTTAATTGTATGGATGACATTTCTGTCATCATCATGACATTTAAAACTGGTTAGATTGAAAATAGGGAAAGTTGCTCAATGCTAATGCATTTTATTTACGGAAAGATACTTAAATCATAACTTTTGTTTTCATTTTTGTGGTTGTATTCTCTTTAACTGATATCGAAAAACTATGTTTTCAAAGTTGTGTCGAGCTCCAGATATGGGTCTGCATTTGATGAAGCCAAATCTATCCTTAGAAATGGTGACAATGGATTTCAATTCTTGAAATCAGCAGAACCCAAAATTGCTAGGAAATTACTCCAACACCAAACAACTAAAGCCATGTTTCCCAGTGTAACACAAAAACACCGTATACACTGCGATAGAAAAGAAATAAAATTTTTTAATTTATTTTGCCTATGCAGCCTGAGACTGGCCCACGGTCAAGTGGTTAGGGATACCTCGTTTGGATAACATTTCCCTATTTTTCTTCTTTTTTTTTACTCAAGCTCCGTAAAGAAAATGCTTTTAAACGAAATTGATGTTATTTGCTTGGTTGTGTCGTTAAGAAGCTCATTTTCAACCACGTGATTTTGAGTTCGGTCCCACTTAGCGAACCTTGGGAAAATATCTTCTACGATAGCCTCAGGTTGACTAATACCTCATGAGTGACTTTGGAAGACGGAAACTACGTGGAAGCCCGTAGTGTATGTCTGTAAGTGCCTGTCTAGGTGTGTGTAAGTTTGTGAGTAAGTTTGTGTGGAGGCGTAGATGTGTTTGTGCGTGTATGTGAGCGAGTGTTTGTGTGTGTGCATGCGTGCCTACGTGTGTGTGCGCGTGTGTATTTGGCAAGAGATTTTTGTGCCGCATCTGACGACCATAACTGCAGAAGTAACGCGAGCCGAACGAACAAAGCAGTTGGTTTGTGTGAAAAACGCATTGTTACGAAGGGCTCGTGTTAGTGAGCAATTAACACAATCAAATCTGATGAGTCATCCACCCTGGTACACATCTTCTATACTTTATAATCGTCAATTCTGCTGCTGTTCTACTGAAACTGAATTAAGAACCTTAAAAAGTAAAAAGAACAGTTAGTATTATTTAAGAATTTTTTAAGTCAGTGTATTGGCAGAATCGTTAGCACGCCGGCCGAAATGTTTAGCGGTATTTCATATACCGCTACGTTTTGAGTTCAAATTCTTCCGAGGTCCACTTTATCTTTCATCCTTTCGGGGTTGACAAATAAAGTACCAGTGAAACACAGGGGTTGATGGAATCGACTGGCCCCCTTCAACCAATTTTCAGACCTATAAGAGAAAATAAGTACCAGTTGCGTACTGGGGTTGAAGTGATCGACTTTCCCCTCCTTCAAAATTGTTGACCTTGTTCCAAAGATTGAAACAATTTTATTTTGTACATCAATCAAATCAGATAGAACACATAATGGAAAAGTAACGTTTCAAATCAGTTCAAAAATGTTGAACTCGAAATTTCAGCACGCATATTACACAGCATACTGACATTGTGTGGAGGCGCAATGGCCCAGTGGTTAGGGCAGCGGTCTCGCGGTCATAGGATCGCGGTTTCGATTCCCAGACCGGGCGTTGTGAGTGTTTATTGAGCGAAAACACCTAAAGCTACACGAGGCTCCGGCAGGGGATGGTGGCGAACCCTGCTGTACTCTTCCACCACAACTTTCTCTCACTCTTACTTCCTGTTTCTGTTGTGACCGTAATTCAAAGGGTCAGCCTTGTCACACTCCGTGTCACGCTGAATATCCCCGAGAACTACGTTA
>NC_068989.1:4596093-4598797 GCF_001194135.2 Octopus bimaculoides
CGCGCGCACACACACACACACACACACACGCACACACACGCACACACACGCACAGACACACACACACGCACAGACACACACACACGCACGCACATATCAGCATCCTGCTTAATTTAATGAGTCCAAAACACAAAAAAACATAGCCTTCGTCATCAGGATTCGCTATGCGAAATATAATTCAAGGGAGATAACTAAATAGCTTCCTACAGTGTTTAAGTTATCTCCCTTGCTTGCAAGTGTTTTCCCCACTAAATTTATACCGTAACTCCTATGAGTCATATCTGAACTAAACACTGCTTCAGACGAATTACATATTTAAACGAAACTTACCTGACATTGAAAAAATTTACAATTCTAGTTTCGATCGGTGAGTTGGTAATAAAATACACTGAGTTTCCAAATAACGGTGCAAGGTTTAACCTTCAAGTTTATTTTCAATAATGAAGGTTTGATGTAAAATAATATTAATCCTTTCCATTATAGGCATAAGGCCTGACATTTGGGGGTAGGGGGCGAGTCAATTACATCTGGTACTTGTTTAATCGACATCGAAAGAATAAAAAGAAAAGTAGACATCTGCGGAATTTGAACTCACAACGTAGCGGCAGACGAAATACCGCTAAGCATTTCGCCCGGCGTGCTAACGACTCTGCCAACTCGCTGCCTTCGACAGCAACAACAACAACAACAACAACAACAACAACAATAATAATGATAATAATAATAATAATGGATTCAAATTTTGCCACAAGGGCAGCAATTTGGGGAAAAGGGTTATGTCGATTACATGGACCCCAATGTACATCTGGCACTTATTTTATCTTATCGACCCCGAAAGGATGAAAGTCGACTGCGGCGTAATTTGAACTAGGAACGTAGCTACAGGCGAAATACCACTAAGCACTTCGTCCAGCGTGCAAATGATTCTGCCTATAGTAGTAGTAGTAGTAGTAGTAGTAGTAGTAATAATAATACTTGTATCCAACTTTAGACCAGTAACGTCCCTTCCGCTAATGTGGAAACTAATGTCAGGTACTTTGGCCGGTGAACTATATAGATACTTAGAGAAAGGTTGGCTGCTACCCATTGTACAGAAAGAGTGAAAGGGTGCCGAAAGAGGAGCCGGAAACGAAAGAATCAGCTCTTAATTAATAATCTAATTATCAGGAACTGCAAGACATACAAACCTGAGCATGGCATGGATTGACTATCGCAAAGCATGCGATGTGATACCACACTCCGGAGTAATAAGAACAATAGAAATGTATGGAGTAGCAGAAAATATGAGAAGCCTCAAATGGAATAGCATGAAATGCCGGAGAACGGAATTGACAGCAGGGAAGCAAGTATTAGGAGTGATGAAAATCAAGAGCGGGATCTTCTAGGGGGACAGTATGTCAACTGGGAATGCATACAATGAGTTTCTCTGTCCTAGGTGTACGGAAAACACTCGGCAAGAAATGGAAGAAAATTTGAAGAAAAAAAACATAATAATAATAATAATAATAATAATAATAATAATAATAATAATAATAATTACCAGTAATATTGAGAGAGTGTTGGCATCAGTTATACGCTGTCCTTCCTAAAAAGAAGTGTATCTTTCCGTCTTCGAAAAAACTCGTCATTGCCATAGAAACCATTATGAATTGCTGTGACGATGAAGTCCCTTGACGTAAAAGGTATTGTGGTATTGCTTGTGTCGATTTTACGGAGTTCAAATCCCGTCGGTTCCAACTTCTTTTATCCATCTGAAGACAAAGAAAAAAACACAACAGTGATGTAAAGTAGCCATTTTTCGGTTTTGCTTTTGTTTGTTTTTTGTTATTTTTATTGCAGGAGAGCGGTTAATACTTTCCCCAACACAGAAAAATTTGCTCGTCTCAATAAATTAAGTGTGTGTGTGTGTGTGTGATGTTTTGCAAACAACTTGAAGATGCAAGTGCTACCAGTTGGAAGCTCCACCTTCTATTCTCGTTATATACCATTTGGAAGCTTTCGACTTTCGTTATATACCATTTGGAAGCTTTCGCCTTTCGTTATATACCAATTGGAAGCTCTCGCCTTTGAATGTTCGCAGTTTAAGTTTCGTCGGTGACAGTCTTTTCTCTTTTACAACCTTCCATAAAATACAACACCGTCTGATGAAATATCTTACAGTTTTGTATCACATCCATTGAAGCTCTGGGTAATCTCGGGTGCTGGTCTCAAATATTGTCAAAGAACAAGCTTCAATTTTTAATCACAACGATCCGTCACCAAGTGATATTTTCTGTACAATGAATAGCAGAATATAACGACAGTTCCTGTATAAAGTTGGTTCGAATCTGGAACACATTTGGTTTAGAGTCTATAAAACGGAGAATTTTGTGCTGAGAAGTTCATGTCTTATCCATACATCCATCACTAGTTCTGCGTTGAGTAGCTTGGAATGAAATGTTCCACACTTAACACCCGGCTTGCATCATAAGTAAGAGAGAGAAAGAGTGGAAGAGGGAGTGAGGCACACAGAGAGAGAGAGTAAAGAAGTAGCCATCGCTCGGAAGCGAAACATCAAACTGTCTGAGACTTAGCGAAGTGATTTGGCGGGGCTACGTGGAAGTTGATATCTGATACAAGAATGGATGATTGGCTTCGTGAATGAATGAAAGAATGAAAGGAAGGAAGGAAGGAAGGAAGGAAGGAAGGAAGGAAGGAAGGAAGG
>NC_068989.1:4600231-4604079 GCF_001194135.2 Octopus bimaculoides
GTGCAGGTGGTAACTGTGATGGTGGCGGTAAAATTGGTGGTGGTGGTGGTAGTGGTGGTGGTGGTGGTGGTGGTGGTGATGGTTTTGGCAGCTTTGGTGGTGGTGGTTGTATTTCTGGTGCTGGTACTGGTGGTAATTGTGATGGTGGCGGTAGTGGTAGTGGTAATGGTGGTGATGGTGTTGCTGGTGCTGGTGCCGGTGGTAGTAACAGCTCCGGTGATGGTGGAGTCAAGGGCTGTGGGAACGATGATGATCATGGTGGTGATGGTGGGGAATGTAGAGGCAACGGTGTTGGTGATGATGGTTTTGGTGGTAGTAATTGAGCTACTAATGATGATGATGGTGGTGGTGGTGGTAGTGGTGGTGGTGGTGGTGATCTTTATTGGTCATAGTTGTGTAGGTGGTGGTGATGATGATGATGATGATGATGATGATGATGAAGTTCTAGTTTGTGCTGATGGTGGTCGTGATGGTGATGTTGGTGTGGGTAGTAGCTGTAGTGTTGGTGAATAATTAATACAAGCGTGTGTTTCATAATTGATAAAAACTGCCACTCAAATATGAGTATGCATACGTATGTATACATGTGGGTACGTAGATACATATATGCTTGTGTGTGAGTGTGTGGGGGTGCGTGTGCATGTGTGTGTGAACATGTAAATACATTTACAAACATCTATACCTATTACCCTATTCCTGAAATGAAAAAAAGAGCGGATTTGCTAGACTTGAATAGCTATAAATTTCATTAAAAATGACAAGCTTATCAGTGATCCTTTAATATCTAGTCCTTAAGTTATCCTTTTTTAAGTTGATATACCATTGTTGATGTATCATCTGATTATAACAGGATACGTATGATCTCACATATGACCTTATATAGATTCACGGGTGCCTGCCTGCATGACTGTAGAGTCAAGACATTTGCTTCGCTTTTACATGTTTCAAGCAAGTGCTTTCTGAAATTTGAGGGGAGGGAGCGAGACGATTACATTGACACCGGTACTTGACTGGTGTTTATTTTATTGACCCGAAAGGATAAAAGGTGAAGAGTCGACATCGGCAGAATTTGGATGTAAAGACGGACGAAATGCATTTTGTTCAGCATGCTAACATTTCTGCTAACTTATTGTCTTCCGATGTGAAATAAATCAGCGACGAACCAGCGACGCCAAACAGGCAGCGCCAAACAGGCAGCGCCAAACAGGCAGCGCCAAACAGGCAGCGCCAAACAGGCAGCGCCAAACAGGCAGCGCCAAACAGGCAGCGCCAAACAGGCAGCGCCAAACAGGCAGCGCCAAACAGGCAGCGCCAAACGGCTCTCCCCAAACGTTTCATGCCCATATATCAGAGGTCTTTTAAAACTCTTAAGAACATCGGTGAATGCAATATTCTCACCACTGCTTTCGGCAAAATCTTCCACCGTGTCTGACATGAGCTCTCTCTCTCTCTCTCTCTCTCTCTCTCTCTCTCTCTCTCTCTCTCTTATAAAACAATCCCGTTGCATTGTACACAGACAAGGTTATCTCGTGGCGACATTCTGTCGACTCTGGAAGACCCACGATCACTTTATGTCTCCCACACTCATCCTTCTGTACATTAATGATCTGCTCATGTTATTTCTAATTATAAACCTAAGTAGAAGATATGACTCTTCAAACCCTCTTAACATTCCGCATACATGCGTCATCTACACACACACACACACACACACACACATAATCATATATGTACGCATATATACAGGTACATACATACATACATGCATACATACATACATACATACGTACGTACATATATATATACATACACGTAGAGATAGGTGCGCGCTCTCGTGCTTATCGAAAGAATTTCAGTTAAAGCCTTGTGATGTAGAATCACGGCTGAAAGGTGACACGTTGACTCCTCTGTCTCCCACGTGATTCTGATTCAGTTGCCATGCTTAATAATTGAGGCATTACCGCAAGGAACAGGGTAAATTTTGAATTCATTTAACAAAAATAAGTAAACAGATAACAAACACGTCTGAGTCATCATCGCACTATAGTGGCACCAGTGAAAATTTCAACAGTGGAAACAGGTGACCCCATTTGGGACGGAGAATTTGCCACGTTCATGATTTTCTCCAACGGTTTTAACAATATAATGAGAGGAACCGAGGCAATAAGAAAGCTTATATTTAATCGATCCAGCCGCTAGAATTAGTAGCTAAATCTGCCTCAAATTAACGATGGATAATGCAGTTCAAGTACATAATCTGAGAAGAAACAAAAGATTGTTATTCATAAAACGCCTTCGCTCATAGCCCAGCGCTAACCTGGGGTTAAAACCACAGCAATAATAACAGCAGCAACCACGGAATTGTCATCATCATCATCAGCAGCAGCAGCAGCACCAGCAGCACCAGCAGCACCTGCAACCTCTGAACATTACTGTCTTGTGTCTTAAGATTCATAGGTTCGGTTACCCGATTTCCATGGAATATAAGTGATCGGTATCGCAACAATGTCCACAACATTCCCAAGAAGTGGGACGCCGGTCTATTGCAGTGTTATTGATTTACAGCTAAGCAGACTGCAGCAACGTGAATATTAAGTACTTTTGCTCAAGAACACAACGCAACGTCCGCTCTGGGAATGGAAACCACGTTCTCGCGATCGTGAATGCAACACCGTAATCACTAGGCCACACGTCACA
The DNA here is from genome assembly GCF_001194135.2 of Octopus bimaculoides. NCBI lineage: Eukaryota > Metazoa > Mollusca > Cephalopoda > Octopoda > Octopodidae > Octopus > Octopus bimaculoides. Next base: position 4,602,929 of record NC_068989.1, read on the forward strand.
GCAAGCCATTGCCAGCATACCTCTAGTGGTCAGAAGCGTCCATATCCGTGTTAGACAATTTCAGGTTGCTACCAGAGTCAGACGTGGAGGTAGATGGCCCAGTGGTTAGAGCAGTGGACTCGCAGTCGAGGGATTGCGGGTTCGAATCTCAGACCGGGTGATGTGTGCGTTTATGAGCGAAACACCTAAGCTCCACGCGGCTCTGGCAGAAGGTAATGGCGAACCTCTGCTGACTCTTTTGCCGCAACTTTCACTCTTTCTTCCTGCATCTAGCAGCTCGCCTGCAACGGACTGGCGTCCCGTCCAGGTGGGGAACCTATACGCCAACGAACCTGGGAAACAGGCCCTTATGAACCAGGCAGGGCTCAAGAAGGAACAAACAGCAACACCAGTCAGATGATTAACCTTGGCTGTTACAGTTTCTCATCAGCAAAATAAAAACAATAGCAAACAGTTTGATAGTATTTGAATTGTTTTCTATCTTTTACTTGTTTCAATCGTTAGACTGCGGCCATACTGGGGCACCGTCTTGAGGGATTTTAGTCAAACGAATCAATCACAGTAACTGTTTTTGCTTTTTCATTTTTTCTTAAAGCCTGTTACTTGTTTTATTGGTTTCTTTTGCCGAACCACTATATTACGCGGACGTAAACGCACAAACACCAGTTGTCGGGGGTGGTGGGGGACAAGCATACGCACACACACACACACACACACACACATATACATATATATGGCAGGCTTCTTTCAGTTTCCCTCTACCAAATCCACTAACAAGTCTTCAATCAGTCCAAGGCTACAGTAGAAGATATTTACCCAAGGTGCCACGCAGTGGGACTGAACCTGGAACCATGTGGTCGGGAAGCAAACTCTTACTATACAGCCAAAACTTTTATTATCAATTTTTCACAGGTACAAGCCCTGAAATTTGGCGGGAAATGGTTAGTCGATTACATCAACCCCCAGTATTTGACTGATACTTACTTTATCGACACCGAAAGGAATGAAACGCAAAGTCGACCTCGGCGATATTTGAACTCAAAACGTAATAACACTAAACATTCTGTCCGGTGTGCTAACGATTCTGCCAGCACGCTGCTGTATTTCGTAATACAACAATGGCAAGGAATAAATTTTCTTTCTTTCTTTTC
>NC_068989.1:4605893-4614040 GCF_001194135.2 Octopus bimaculoides
CGACGACGACGACGACGACGATGACGATGATGATGATGATGATGATGATGATGATGATGATGATATAAATTAATAATTAATGAGCAGAAATAAATAGTTAATAGAGCGAAATATATATGTCGTACTTTATGTATAAGTAGTATTCAGGTACACGTTGCACCCCCACCCCCTCCCAGTTTTTTTTTTTTTTTTTTTTTCAATTAAAATGAAGTAAAAAGTAGTGTGACTTATCCATGAATGAATACGGCGTTTAATTATTTCGGGGATTAAGTTCATCAATATTCTTTTCTACTCTAGGCACAAGGCCCGAGATTTTGGGGAAGGAGGCCAGTCGATTAGATCGATCCCAGTACGCAACTGGTATTTAATTTATCGACCCCGAAAGGATGAAAGGCAAAGTCGACCACAGCGGAATTTGAACCCAGACGAAGTACCGCTAGGCATTTCGCCTGGTGTGCTAACGATTCTGCCAGCTCGCCGCCCAATGAGTTTGTCAATATTATTGATTCCAGTAGCACGCCGGGCGAAATGCTTAGCGGTATTTTTTTGTCTGCCGCTACGTTCTGAGTTCAAATTCCACCGAGGTCGACTTTATCTTTCATCCATTCGGGGTCGATAAATTAAGTACCAGTTGCGTACTGGCCCCCACTCTCGAAATTTCAGGCATTGTGCTTATAATAGAAAGGAATATTATTGACTCCAGTATGTGACACTTACTTTTATCGACTCTGAAAATGTTGATCTCGGTGGGAGTTGAACTTAAAACTTAAAGAGGTGGGAGAGAAAAAATTCCCCCTCACCCCGCAAGGAATTTTATTCAATGGTTTAACGATCTAAGCCAACCTACCACAATGCAAGCCACAACTGCAAACAAAAGCTCAAATAATTAGTAGTCTTAATTTTTTGATAAACGAAACAATATTCGCAAAGTAGTAGTAGTAGTAGTAGTAGTAGTAGTAGTAGTAGTAGTAGTAGTAGTAGTTATTGTCGCTGTTGTTGCTGCTGTTCTGCAAGATTTGAGAGAACTTAACTACGATTTCTAGCAGGTTGGTTGTCCGCATAGAGACCCTCTCATATACCATTTTCTAATTCTTGAGTTGTTGATGTTGCTGTTGTTGTTGTTCTTCTTCTTCTTCTTCTTCTTCTTCTTCTTCTTCTTCTTCTACTTCTTTTTCTTCTTATTCTTTTTCTTTTTCTTCTTCTTCTTCTTCTTCTTCTTCCTCCTCCTCCTTTTCTTCTTCCTCCTCTTCTCCTTCAGCTTCTTCTTCTTCTTCTTCTTGTCTAACCAGGTCTATCCTTATCGTGGAGAACTATTAATCTAGCCAGGTGGCGTAACCGCATCGAAATTCCCTCGTTTACCTGTGGTCGGTAAAGTATGACTTGCAGGGTCAAAGCCGACCCGCGACCTCATTTCAACCGGCACGTCTTGTCTATTGAATATGTGACGTTGCATATAAAAATTCCGTTTTCTTTATCTCTCTTACGTTAGCTAACAATAGAATCCAGCATAAAAAATAGAACAAAATTTTCATTTTTACATTGGCCTCAAATGCATCAATATTTTATACAAAATACATAAAGACATTCGGTGAATGATGACAGGTTCTCCAGGTGTGATAGTTTAAGCAGTAAATCTTTTCACTTGCGTAAATGGAGCCACGGAGACTTAACAGCGTCGCGTAATCGATTCTAAGAAACAATGGAGTTACAAAGAAATAAGATAAAATGTCTGCTGGTCCGCTAAGGAAAGCGGGAAGATATTTACCACTAAGCCACGATCGACCCTATTCAGGTCTAACTAAAAATGGCCTGAGCGCTTCTCTCTCTACCGATTATTTTCATCTCATTAAACGTCAGCATTCCTTCATTACAAAAGGAGACATGTTTTTGTCAGCTTGTATGTTATTATCTTTTACTTGTTTTCAATCACTGGACTCTCGGCCATGCTGGAGCGCCGCCTTCAAGAGTTTAGTCGAATAAATCGATGCCGATTTTTATTATTCTTTTCTTTTTCTTTTTTCCTTTTTTTTTTTTTTTGACAGTCTGGTACTTATTCATTCGATCTGTTTTGCTCTACGGAGACGCAAACACGCCAACACTGGCTGTTAATCGGTGGTGGAGGTGGTGATGGTGGTGGTGGTGGTGGTGGTGGTGGTGGATAAAACACAAACACGAACACACTCACAGAAACATACATATACACACACACACATACATATTTAGGAGCATTCCGTCGGTTACGACGACGAGTGTCCCAGCTGATACGATCAATGGAAGAGCAAGAGCTTGCTCATGAAATTAATGTGGAAGTGGCTGAGGACTCCACAGACACGTGTACCCTTAACGTAGCTCTCGGGGAGATTCAGCGTGACACAGAGTGTGACAAGGTTGGCCCTTTGAAATACAGGTACTACTCATTTTCGCCAGCTGAGTGGACTGGAGCAACGTCAAATGAAGTGTCTTGCTCAAGGACACAACGCGTCGCTGAGAATTGAACTCGCGACCTTACGATCATGAGCCGAATTCCCTAACGACTAAGCCACGCGCCTTCACACACACACACACACACACACACATACATACATTCCGAGTTCGATTCCAGGCAGTGATCTGAATAATAATAATAGAGTTAAAATTAAAAGAAGAGTGCCATTGTCATCTAGTGAACGATATTTCGACATCTCGTGTGTCTTCAACAGGTTCAAAAAATAATTTTGTCAATCTACTTCATTTTGGTTAATATATAAAGGATTGAGGTAACTCCTCCTGAAGATATTGAGTCAAAATTAAAAGAAGACTGCCATGACAATCCTTTATATAATAATAATCATAATAATAATAATAATAATAAATTTCCCCAAGACACCTGATGAAGGCTGGAGGGTATATCAGCCGAAACATTGTGTTAACAACAAAGATGAGGACAAATATCCGTCAAATGTAAATAATGTAAATAATTATCTAATGAGATATATTTCGGGATGTGGAGGTCATTATGCCAAAAATAAACACACTCACTGGTTCAATTTTACTTCATTGTTCGTCAATTGCTCAGCTATTTAACCAACTAACTAATCGATTCTTTGATTAAACCATTCTGTTAACGAATGATTTGCTTGTGCCCAGCTGACCTGGAGCATAGAGAACATGTCATTGACGAGGACACAGATGCCGACAAAAGGACTTAGACAAACTGATTAACTGGTTAATCGAAGGATTAATCAAACATTAATTGGTTAAACAGCTAACCAACTGACGAATAATAAAAAAGAGTAAAATGTAACCAGTGCGTATGTTTATTATTGACATGATGATCCACCCATGATACAACAAAATTTGTTTCAACATCTGAGTTTACAAAAAGAATCTCGCAAACCAAATACAAATTGAAATATCTGATTAGTCTATTGTATTTTTTTATCCCAAGACAGCAATTTATAATTTGAGAGTTATTTAACTACTATTTCTAGCTAGTATACTCACCATAAACTATGTTACAAACATTTGTACGGTCGCATTTTGTGGTGAAATCCAATTAGTGCAGTAAGACAACCATTACTTCATAGAGTTAAAGAGAAAATATTGTCTGTTTTATTTCATTTCGCTAACAGATGTGACAAACAGATATATAGACTATCGGTTTTTTATTGTTTTCCTAAGGGGATGAAGGCGCAATAAACATAATTACAACTCATAAACCATTCAAGAAACTCTGGTGGTGCCACTGTCTTTTGGTTTGGTTAAGCTTTTTGTTTTGTTTTATTGTTGTTTTTTGTGGTGGGCTTGTAATTGTATTTTCTTTTTACGAGAAATCGAAGATGTTAAGTAAGAAATTAACGTGGAAATGTTTAAGTACAGTGCAAACCTCCATATACTATCTGAAAATAGAAGGGTCAAATAGTGAGACAGACTAAGACGATTGTCTAAGACAGCAACTGCCCATCTTGGGGTCCGCGGACCCAAGGATGTTCACGAAGACAGTACATTGATCTTCGTTTTTTATAAACCTTAAATTTTTCAAAGCCTTTCCAGGTTACTGAATTTTCCGAACCAGGTGTGGTGGTGGTCACCTTGGTTCACACATTCTAAATTGAAGAAATGTTAAATTTACTTAACACTGTCTAACAAGATTTTTGTCCTGGGGCAGCAACTGTTATTTCCTATTTGCTGACCCCTAGAAAGTATGAAAAATGGTAAATATTTCCTCCAAACTTTGCTTTTGTCATATCTATTCAAAACCCAAATAATCCCTATCAACCCATGGCTATGATGCTCTCCCACTACTTCTGCTCATGGTCAGCGATACACATATCGTCAGCCACTAAGGGACATTGTCAAGTGGTTAAGGAATTGAGCAGAATATTTACTACAACAATATTTCTGCTTCAGCAACTCAGCGCTGGGTCTGTCTGAAATGTAATGGAAAATAGGTCAGTTTCAAAATATTGATGTCCAGGTCACAAAAGCAAAGTTTGAAGGGAATTGCTGTCCTTTTCTTTGATTTCCAGATAGAGGCAAATAGGAAATGACACTTATTGACCAAGGACAATAAAAATAAAAATCTTGTTACACATTGTAACTAAATGAAATATAGGTACCTGTATGTTAGTATAAATTAATGAGGATTGCAAAAGACTCCGGACTACCGGAAAGTCAGAGTTATATTTGTACTAAGGATCCGAAGTAATAATAATAATAATAATAATAATAATAATAATAATAATAATAATAATAATAATGACAAAAGAAACTGAAACCACTATACTGGCAGCGCAAGACCAAGCTTTGGCTACGAATTGGATCAACCTTAAGAATGAGCAAGTGTTTCCACTGAGCCGCATCTGTAATAGAGTGGACGAAACCATTGCCTATATCGCGAACAAATGCCCTAGACTTGCCCAAAGCCACTACCACTTGTGGCGACAGGATCAGGTAGCGAAAGTGCGCGACAAGTGAGGGTTAGAGAGATGCAAGACATGGTATGAGCACAAATTGCAGAGAGTGGCAGACTCGGAGACTTACTAAATCCTCTGGGCTTTCCCAATCCAAACAGATCAGGTGCTTAGGTATAACACACCTCTCTCTTCATAGGCCCCGACCTGTCGATGCGGATTTGTCTGCAGGCGGCAGGTAAATTGCTTGGGGAGCAATGAAGAGGAGGATTGAGTGTAAAATTGAAAAATGATTTTCGTAATAATTGATGAAACAATTCTGTGTCACACTGAATCTAACTGAGAACTACGTTAAGGGTACGCATGTTTGTGGAGTGCTCAGCCATTTGCACGTTAAAATCACGTGCAGGCCGCGGTATTGAAGTTTATTCAAATATACAAACTTTACTAATTTTCACCGATGCTGACTTACTATTAATATCATCAGTTTCTGAGGGTTGGGTGGGGTTCTATTTTAGTTTCTAGATAGCTTGCTCACCAATGCAGTTGCGCTCGATCAAAGTTTAAGTAATCTAAACCTTTCATAAACAATGGCTACTCAATAGAATGGCTTGTCTGTTGCAAAACGTTCGTCTTCTATCAAGTTATTCTTTAAGTAACTTCGATTTACTTGTTGGTTTGGTGACAGCTGTCGCCATGAAAGAAGAAGTAAAAAAAATGGGAAAAGAAAAAGAAAAAGTAAAAGAAAAGGCTTCAAAAACAAAACAACCATCACAAAACCAAAATCACCACCACTACCACTTCTGCCAGCAACTTCGATGACAAAAACGTCACAACAACCTCAAATAGCCATTACTAGTCTCAACAGCAGCTGATGTGTTACTGTTGTCGACCTTAATAATTTGGTCCACTGATGATACATTTGATTGCCGTCAGCAGTGGCGAAGGAAGGAGCTTTATTTATACAGCTTTAGTTTATTAGGTCAATGCATTATGAAGGTGAATGGCCTAGTGGTTAATGTATAGTGATCGCTAGACCAGGGGTTCGATTCTCAGACCAAGCAGCACATTGTGCTCTCTCTCTCTCTCTCTCTCTCTCTCTCTCTCTCTCTCTCTCTCTCTCTCTCTTGAATAAAACACTTCATTTTACGCTGTTCCAGCTCATTCAGCTGTGATTGGGTAATCCTGCGACAGAATTCGCCTTGGGAGGCCCTCTCGCTTAGGCGTACGATGCTAAGAGCACTGGCATTTCTTGTAGCAGTAAGAGTGAGAGAACGTTGTGGTGAAAGAGTACAGCAGGGTTCGCCACCACCCCCTGCCGGAGCCACGTGGAGCTTTAGGTGTTTTCGTTCAATAAACACTCACAACGCCCGGTCTGGGAATCGAAACCGCGATCCTATGACCACGAGTCTGCTGCCCTAACCACTGGGCCATTGCGCCTCCACGTTTATTATTGTAATCCTTTCTACTAAAGGCACAAGGCCTGAAACTTTGGAGGAGGCGGTAAATCGACTACATTGACTCCAGTACTTGACTGGTACTTGATCTGGTACTTGATCTGAAAGGCCAAGTCGACCTCAACGGAATTTGAACTCAGAACGTAGCAACGGGCGAAATGCAGTTAAGCATTTCGTCCAGCGTGATAACGATTCTAGATAGGCAGACAGACAGGCAGGCAGACGGACGGACAGACAGACAGGCAGACGGACAGACAGACAGACAAACAGACAGACAGACAGACAGACAGACAGACAGACAGACAGACAGACAGACAGACAGACGGATAGATAGATAGATAGATAGATAGATAGATAGATAGATATCCGTGTGTACTTCCGAATATGAGATAGTGGAGTGTGATTTTAGGGGACTTTGACTGCCATTTTTAGCACATCCAGTGACCATGTAGAGGATCGATTATAAGTTCGAGGTTTTGACATATACCGCCGAAGATTGATATTCAATGTGTGAAAAATCCAGGTGTGTGAAACGGTTGAAAAGCCATCAGGTGAGAAGAGACATCAGCTTGTAATCTAGGGGCCGCCCTAACAGCTTTTATAAATCCCCCACCACACTACCCTACCGCATTTCCCTCCCGTCTCTTCTACCACTGTGTCTCACGATCGTGTTGGTGGTGATGGTGGTGTGGTGGTGTGGTGGTCGGTGAAATGGGGCCGGCTGTCAGTTATACATATAGTATAGTCGTTAGCGTGGTATGTACGAAGAAAGCTAGAGAGAGAGAAAGAGAGAGGGGGAGAGTGGGGAGAGTGGGGGAGAGGGGAGAAGGGAAAGATGGGGAGAAAGGGAAAGAGAGGGAGAAAGAGAGAGAGAGAAAGGGAGAGAGAAAGAGAAGGGGAGAAAGAGAGAGAGAAAGGGAGAGAGAGAGAGAGAAAGGGAGAAAGAGAGAAAGGGAGAGAGAGAGAAAGGGAGAGAGAGAGAAAGGGAGAGAGAGAGAGGGAGAAAGGGAGAGAGAGAAAGGAGGAGAGCGAGAGGAGTGAGAGGCATGTGTGTGTGTATACGTCTATGTGTACGCATGTATGCATGTATGTACGTATGTATGTATTTTCATGCATGTATCTATGTATGTAAGTGTAGGTTTGTATATGTGTGTGCTCGCGCATCTGTGTATGGCTCATCAGTACGTTCTGTAAGAATGTTGTGAGTTCAATTCCTGGAGCAGCAAGCGAGTTGTGTCCCTAAACGAATCATCGCACTTTCTTTTCTTCTCTGGAAAGTGAAATGGTTTCGATTATGGCAGGAATAGGAATCACCTGAAAATGCATTCCATCCAGTTACTTATGTACTTCTCTCTCTCTCTCTCTCTCTATCTCTCTCTCTCTCTCTCTCTCTCTCTCTCTCTCTCTCTCTCTCTCTCTCTCTCTCTCTCTCTATCTCTCTCCCTCTCTCTCTCTCTCTCTCTCTCCAGCTGTCACATACAGTATGTTCTACTGAATTAAGTGTAAAGGGGTCGAGAAGGTTTGTGTGTTTGTGTGTATGAGTGTATGTGTGTGTGTGTGTGTATCTGTGTGTGTGTGTATGAATGTATGTGTGTCTGTGTTCGTGAGCGTGTTTGTGTGTGTGTGTGTGTATGTGTGTCTGTGTGAGTGTAAATGTCTCTGTGTGTGTGAATGTATGTGAGTCTGTAGAGTGAGCGTGTGTGTGTGTATGCGTGTGTGTGAGTGTGTGTGTATACGTGTGTGTGAGTGTATATGTGTCTGTGTGTCTGTGTGTGTGTGTGTGTGTGTGTGTGTGTGT
>NC_068989.1:4614333-4616050 GCF_001194135.2 Octopus bimaculoides
TGTGTGTGTGTGTGTGTGTGTGTGTGTGTGTGTGTGTGTGTGTGTGTGTGTGTGTGTGTGTGTGTCTGTGTGTGTGACAAATGAATCGATGAACCAACTCTGAAGTTTCACCATAAATGGGACAAACAGTGATCGGGGTCTGTCTTCTGATATAATGTATACACATGGAGAGTTGACGGTGGTTTGATTTACTTTTTGTCACCTGGATTATTGCTCTCCACTGATCAACGACGGGCCCTCGGAAATTCCGGGTTGGTGTCCAGCGTCATGGAAGACTACTGGGAGTGAGATAGCCCCAGGCTACGTCTGCTTCGACAATCGTCGTTGACTTAGTCAGCGAATCCTCTGCAACGGCCGACAATCGACTGCAAGACGAGCTGCTACGGGTCACCCTCGCCGAAAGTGCGTATGCATGTAACTGGGGACTACATGTGAACTTGTATTCTCCTTGAAACTCCGCCCATGCTGCTCAGAGACTGCTCAACCCATCCCGGGTAAATGCCGCAGCAAGTACAAGTAATACTGATCAAACAATGTCCGTTGTCGAAATTTACATCTATGACGCAGACGTTTAAAATGAGTAATCATTCGCATTAAGTCCCGTTTAGATGATACCTCGACAGAGCCTGTAAGGTGAATACATTGACTAAATAAACTTTCACATTCCACCGACGATATATATCTTAAAATTGAGTTGATTAACATGACTCCTTAACATGACAGAAATACGTGAAATGTTCCATATTTTCCAATGGGCGCAGGCGTGACTCTATGGTAAGAAATTTGCTTCCCAACCATATGGTCTCGGGTCCATTCCTACTGTGTGGTAACTTGAGAAGGTGTCTGCTGCTCTAGCCCCAGACTGACCAATGCCTTGTGAGTGATTTTGTAGACGGAAACGGAAAGAAGCCCGTAATTTGGGTTCGGCTGCTCTACGTTGATAAGGGGCAACAACCTGAAACTAGTCTGTAGATGCCAGCCCAGCAAGGGGAAGTGGCTGACCTCCCCTGTTCGAAGGTTATAATGGACACAGGTTCGTGTGTCATAAAGCTAACTAGAGGCGATGGATCCATCTATTGCTGGAACTCGTTTACAGTTGGGTGGACGGAAGGAACTCGACGCACTGCCTGCTTCAGGCATCGAAACAGCGAACTTATGATCGTGAGTGAAACACCCAGACAATAAGACCGCGTGCTGTCAACAGGTGAAATACCCGTCAAATTTACTTATATGTCTCCCTTCTTTATAATAAGGTTTCATGTTTCTAACACGTGCCATAAGTACTGACCTTGCCAGCATTACACCATATGTTTCAATCCAGGTTTCAACTGTAACAATGGAGAACATGTTGTCACGTCTCATCTCTCGCATTACACTGTACACGTAAAAAACGCCCGCACACACGCAGGCACGCACGGGCGCACACCCATTCACATACATTTACGCAGAGGTATTGTGTCTGTGTGTCTGTATGTCTATGAAGGTGGGTGGGTGAGTGGTGATACAAACGAGGAAACACAACGAAAAAAAAACATGAACATATAATTTATTTTTATACTTAATCGGCAGAAGCTGCAGATCGATTGAAGAGACTGAATTTCGCGTGTTGGCACTTATTTCATAACTTCTGCCTCAGTATTAATACATATTTTTAATACGCTCACTGGAGAGAGAGAGAGAGAGAGAGAGAGAGAGAGAGAGAGAGAGAGAGAGAGAG
>NC_068989.1:4616981-4617620 GCF_001194135.2 Octopus bimaculoides
ATGCAATGCCTACTCTGAATGAAATAGATCTATAGTAACATTTTCCTTTTATGAAGGTTACTCTGATTACATAAAATGCAAAATATTTTATATTTTTTGTAGATTAGGTAGGCATAATTCGCCCCTGCTTTTCAATCTCAGTATTAAAGCTACGCATAGTAATGCTGTAGTACTTGTGCTGCGTACATTCCTACAACACCGTTTTCTTTACGCGTTATATAGGCAGAAGTAAATCTGCCTCCAACTCAGTTGCCTACACGTGTTTAGCTTATTTTTGGAGTGTTTTACTACATAAACGTCACCGACTGCCTACCCTGAGCAATTACTCACGGCACGTGCCTGGTATATATGTATCATAAGTTACGATGGAAACGGTATTAATGCCCAAAGTTAATTTTTATGTTCAACTTATACGTGGAAGTGCTGAAAAATTCCTGGTTTTGGCTAAAAGAAAATATAGGAGTTTCCGTTAATTATGATTTTATTTAACAAAATCTTCTCTCTCATTCACATTCTTATCGCAGTGCTTCTTCAGTTTTTGTAAGCCCTGTAAAATAACTCGGAAGGAACTATATATATATATATATATATATATATGTGTGTGTGTGTGTGTGTGTGTGTGTGTGTGTGTGTGTGTGT
>NC_068989.1:4617644-4618666 GCF_001194135.2 Octopus bimaculoides
TATATATATATATATATATATATATATATATATATATATATGTATGTATGTATGCATGTATGTATGTATGTATGTATGTATGTCTATATGCGCATAGGTGTTGCCGTGTGGTTAAGAAGCTTGCTTTTCAAGTCTTCGCTGATTATGTAATTCTAATTTAGATTCTAAATATTCCAGACCTTCAAAATGCTTTCCTCCATTCATTTATATATGTCGTTAGACGATATATGAAGGTTCGACAATTTGTTACCGAACAACCAATCAGATGATCTGTTTATAGTGATCAAATATTTGTGTAGACATAAGCTCACTTCCTCCATCAGATCGACATTACCTGTACAGGTGCAACGGGTACCACATGTCAGTTGTGCGTGTGTGTGTGTGTTATATATTTAATCAGTAATATATTTTTTTATGCGACGACACATTAGAGATGTTCTGATGTGTACTTTGGACAGTTTTTAATAAAACATAACACCTAGCATTTCGTGTCCTTTATTGTAAGTAACCTATCCATGTTCCCTATTAATAAGTAAACCCAGAGCTATATATACATGTGTGTGTGTGTGTGAGAGAGAGAGAGAGAGAGAGAGAGAGAGAGAGAGAGAGAGAGTTTACGTGTCTATGTGTTATTATGTGTATATACGTATATATGCATGTAGTCCTAAGGTAACCTCTTCATAGAGACCATAATTACTTTGCACGTACATACTTTCAATGAATCAGCCATTTGATCCTGTGTGTCTCACCATAAGTCACTACAGAGTAGTTTCATTACTTTTTCCACTTGTACATTTGGTTGTGTACCTGTATATTTGGTGTTTGTGTGTGCGTGTGTGTGAGAGAGAGGGGGGGATTTATTGGCTTCTACAGTAAGTGGAAATCAATGGATTTGTTGGTTCTAGGAAGCAGGGAAATTAAAAAATGAAAGAAAAGGTAGAGTTGTTGGGCGGGAGTGTATGAGACGGTTTGGTACAGCCGTTTCGGCGCCGGTCTTTTGGTGCCGTTGATTCGACGCTGAC
>NC_068989.1:4618676-4620967 GCF_001194135.2 Octopus bimaculoides
CTTTTTGGTTGATTTCCCAAATAATTGAAAGCTACATTCTATATGCACACATCCATAATTATACACACGCATGCACATACACATATATACACATGCACTGATATACAGACATATATATTCATATATATAGAGATAAACATATAAAAACATATATACATTACATGGGAAAATGTGACCAAGAGAAATAATATTCTCAAGATTATAAATCTGGAAAAGTACAGGACATGTTATTACATCTGGTAAAGTACAGAACAAGAACATTTTTACTTAAAATATTGCAGCTAAGGATAAAATTTCGAATAAAATAGATTTAGAAAATATTAGCTTTTGTTAAAACTAAACATTTTATTACAAATCATTCTATTTATCATTGCTTGTTACTTCTATTAAAAATAGAAAAAAACTCTATTAAAATAGTTTATCCTTAGCTGCAATATTTTAAGTAAATTTTTTTTTGTCTTATACTTTATCAGGTGTAATAAGTTGTCCTGAACTTTTCCAGATTTATAATCTTAAGAATATTATTTCTCTTGCTCGCTTTTTCCATGTAATCTATGTGTTTTCCAGGTTATGCTATTATGCTAATTAATAATGTTTCAAATGAGTCAATTAGCGGTGTCGTTGATAATTTTTCCCTCATCTCAATGATGCCGGTGACATATATTAAAAGTCCCTTAGAACGATACTCATAAAAAAAAAGTATAGAACTATATTATCACCCTCAAATTTGAGAAACAAACACTCATAACTTTTTTTCATTTAAGACTTCATTTCATGAGACTGATGCCATGAAATTCCTCGAATTGAGCTCTAACATTTAAGCTTAATTAAAATATAGTTTGCTTTTAAAATAAGAAAGTTAATTATACTTAAATCCAATTTTTGGCCTTACTTATATATTTTTTCATGATATTTTACCTCACAACTTTTTTTATACAAATTTTTGTTGCATGGGATCAAAACTGAAATTCTTCACGCTTTCTTCTATCATTGAAGATAAGATAAAATTATTTTGCTTTTAAAATAAAGGAGTTATTTGATCTAAACTTGATTGGTGGCGTTACTTACTCTCCTATAATGTCGCTACAAATTTTGATGTAAACTTTTTTTTCTACTGAACCAAATCCCAATGTTTTATGCCAAAATGTAGCTACGATCCAGTCCTCTTCAAAAATGTTAACGGTTTTCCATTTGGTTAAGGACTGAATTAGCGACAAGCTGCGTGTGAGTGAATTGCAGCCTTAATATTATTTATAGATGTTTTCGATCTAGTTTGGATTCTTTGCCATCAGATTTTAATTCTTTGGCATCAAATTTGATGGCAAAGAATCCAAACTAGATCGATAACACCTATAACTACATAGTTGAATGATACAAAAATGTAGATATACGTATATACATACATAAAAAATATAAAAATATACATGCATGTATAATAGACAAATGCATATATATATAGATATAGATATAGATACACACTTATGCATATTCTTTTATTCTTTTATTTGTTTCAGTTACGACGGGTATTAGGCTAGTGCACATAAAGTTTTTGCACACAAATATCTATTCATAACAGGAACCTATTTACAGTGTGTAATTACGAGAATGAAATTCAATACCATATCTGATAGTTTGTCGGTTAAGAGATTAGCAATATACACTCTCTCGCGTGTATACATGCTCTTTTTTCCTTTCTATCGATTTCTATGTCTATTTAAATATTATTCCTTACATTTTAATCTCCGGCCATCTACTTTCAATATGCACACATACGCACACACGCACATACGCACACACACGCACACACACACACACACACACACATGCACACACACACACAGATATATATGTATGCATCTCCTAATGTTGGTGTATATGTATATGTATGTTTATGCATGGATATATGGTAAAGGTGTATATGTCTGTGAGTGTGTACATGTGTGAGCGTTTGCAATGAATGCAAACGAGATACAATGGTTTTGAATTTCGCTTCTGAGCCTGTTTCGATCCGAGTGTGCGGGTACTTTGGGCAATTAGATAGATAGATAGATAGATAGATAGATAGATAGATAGATAGATAGATAGAATCACATCATATATATATATATGCATATACGTATAAATGTACACATGTTTTTATATACATACGTAATGCCTAAATACGTACGTACATACATACACCTTGCATACATACATCTTACATACATACATACATGCACATAACAATGCATACAGATGCATACACACGTATATACATACATACGTATACAAACAGATTAACACACACACAC
>NC_068989.1:4621609-4622517 GCF_001194135.2 Octopus bimaculoides
CTTTTAACTTTTATCTTTTACTTGTTTCTGTTATTTGACTGCGGTCATACTGGGGCATCGCCTTCAAAGGCTTTAGTCGAGCAAATTGCAGCCGGTTTTTCTTTTTTTTTTTCCTTTTTTTAGGCCTATCAGTTTCTTTTGACTAACTGCTAAGGTACGAGGACGTAAACAAACCAGCACCGGTTGTCAAGCGGTGAGGGAGGACAAACAGAATGGTGCACACGCACACGCCCGCACAAGTACGTATGTACGTATGTACGTATGTATGCATGTATATATGTATGTATGTATGTATGTATGTATGTATGTATGTATGTATGTATGTATGTATACGACAGGCTTCCAGATTTTCTGTCTACCAAATTTACTCACGAACAACTAGTCGGTTCGGGGGTTTATTGTAGAAGGCACTAGAGCAAGGTGTCACGCATAGAGACCGAACCCGTTACCACGTGGTTGCGAAGCGAGCTTCGTAGCAACTCAGCCATATGGTGAAATTTGAAGCAGATTTTTTCAAACAAAGAATGAGAGTAAAAAAATTCACTCCAGTTGAACTGTAAATGCAAAAGGACATGCCTAGATCCTTCAATTAGTGCTCCGCCGACTCTGATGGATAATAATAATAACAATAATCCTTTCTACCAAAGGCACAAGGCCTGAAATTTGTGGGGAGGGGACTAGTCGATTACAACGACCCCAGTGTTTCATTGGCACTTAATTTATGGACCCCGGAAAAATGAAAGGCAAAGTTAGCCATGGCGGAATTTGAACTCAGAACGTAGCGACGGGCAAAATACCGCTAAGCATTTCGTCCAGCGTGCTAACGATTCTGCCACCTCGCCGCCTTGATGACGATAATAATAATAATAATAATAATAATAATAATAATAATAATAATAATAATAATA
>NC_068989.1:4623681-4624601 GCF_001194135.2 Octopus bimaculoides
AACAGCCCGATATGGAAGATCAAACGATTGTCAGGATGGAAAAAAAAAAACTGGTTTCATAAACTTATAATACATACCCGTCCTATGGTGGCGGGGGTCGAGAGCTGCCGGTGGTGTGCATTTTGTAGAAACACGGAGGTTTCTGTGAGCCGAAGTGTTTTCGTGCTCAGAACTTATCGTAGCAGTCCCATGTGAAGATCTCCACCTGTTGCAGCCCACCGTTAACTACCTTAACTTACCTACAACATACACGTCTACTTCAATTAGCGCCACCACCAACACCACTACTACCGCGGCCGCCGCCGCCACCACCGCCGCTGCCAACACCATCGTCTTTCTGTCAAAGTATTTATCTACTTACTTTCCTACTTACCTTTCAATTTACCTATACACCATGCAGATACACCCTCTCCCTTACACGCTATCTATCTACTATCTCTTTGTCTTTTTTGCATATGTCTCCATGTATCTTGTCTCCTCCCTACCACTCTCACTCTTTCTCTCTCTCTCTCTCTCTCTCTCTTCCTTTCTCTCACTTCCCCTCTCTCTCTTTCTCTCTCTCTCTCTCTCTCTCCCTCTCTTTCGTGCATCTTCACTCTTTTTTCCCGCTCCTACTCTTTTAAATTATTCTTTTACATGTTCCAGTCTGTAAACTTTGAGTATATTGTACACACATTACACACACACACACACACACACACACACACACACATTCACACACATACATACATGTGTGTATATGTGTGTGTATGTATGTGGGTGTGTGTAGTAAAACTTAACAAGTACATGGATTTCGGCTGACGGCTGATGGCTGAATTACTAACGCGGCGGACAAAATGTTTAGCGGTATTTCTTCCAGTTCTTTAGGTTCTGAGTTCAAATTCCGCCGAGGTAAAAATTGCCTTTCACCTCTTCGGGGG
>NC_068989.1:4624655-4625581 GCF_001194135.2 Octopus bimaculoides
GGGGGGGGGGGTCGATAAAATAGCGGACCAACCAAGTGCCGGAGCTGATGTAACCGACTTGCCAACTCCCCTCGAAATTACTGGTGTTCAACCCCGCAACGGACCAATGGACCTGTTCAGGGCGACTGTTGTAAACTCGGCGATGAAAGCCGGGAAACCGGGGTTATGAGTTCTAGGGCCCGAGGAAAAGGAGTTACTATTGGGTTGGTGCATAATTATTGCGGCTTTTTTTTCAACAAATTTTATTCAACAAAAAACAATAACATGTACTAAAAACATCTTTAAATGATTATTCCGGAACATATTCACCATCTACTTCAGTTACTGCTTCCCATATGCTTGGCAGGCGGTCAGACCGTCATTTAAAGACCTTTTTTGCTAAATATTATTGTTTTTGTTGAATAAAATTTGTTGAAAAAAAGCCGCAATAATTATGCACCAACCCAATAGAAGCCGAAACGTCCTTAAGGAGTTGCAGGTAGCCAAAAGATATCAAGAAGTCGATGTGTTGTCTCGAGGTTAGAGGCTTCCTTTTCGTGGGTGAGGGAGAATGTGTCTGGGGAACACTTAGAGGTTTGGGGCTCTTTTTCTTCCTCAATTTGTTTCGGAATTATGTTGAATATAGCAGGGCTAATTCGGGTTAAAATTAAACAAATAAATAAACATTAAAAATGAAAACGAAGCCATAACTGTGTGATTAAGAATCTTGTTTTGCAACCACGTAGTCTCAGGTTCAGTCCCACAGCGTGTAGTCTCGCTTCTACTATAGTCCCGCGCCGCTTATATAACTTGTGAGTATATATATATATATATATATATATATATATATATATCTTTATATATATTCGGTGCGAATGGTTTTGTTAATACTGCATGTTGTATCATACTTGTTCCTATATATATATATATATATATTATATATATAT
>NC_068989.1:4626038-4630730 GCF_001194135.2 Octopus bimaculoides
TTAGAGCAACGGACTCGCGGTCGAGGGATCGTAGGTTCGAATCTCAGACCGGATGATGTGTGTATTTATGAGCAAAACACCTAAGATCCACGCGGTTCCTTTGCTTTCCTCTTGGGTAACATCAGTGGCGTGGAGAGGGGAGAGGCTGGTATGCATGGCTGACTGCTGGTCTTCCATAAACAACCTTGCCCGGACTTGTGCCTCGGAGGCTAACTTTCTAGGTGCAATCTAATGGTCACTCCTGATCGAAAGAGGTCTTTACTCTTTTATATACACACACACACACACACACACACACACACGCATACATGCACTCCACGACATAATCATATACATGCACCCAGACATCAAAGGTATTCTTCCTGTTTGAAGTAATTTAACATTTTACACATCTTAATGATTCTTTTTCCACCAAGAAACACGACAGTTAAATGACTATCAGTAAAATATCTGTAGTTTTGCTTTGGCAGAGAAGCTGAGAGCAGTGAAAATCTTTATATTTACAGTGCTAGGGGAATGACTTTCACTTTTCCTGGGGTGGATTTTGTGTAATATACAGGGTAATTCAAACATAAAGAGCAGATTTAAAATTTATTTTTAAAACAAACGGTAAGAGTCACAAACACATTCTTGATAGGAGAAGGTTTAAAGTTTATAACTGAACATGATCAATTGAATTAAGCCTTAGATAAAATAATATTTTAATTTACCCCCTCCCCCAAAATTACTGGCCTTGTGCCAAAATTTGAAATCAGTGTTAACTCATTATTTTACAGGAGGTTCAGTTATGAAAAAAGAAAACGTGCAATACTCATTTATTTTAAACAAAAAAAATTAAAAGCTACCTCATTTTTGATATTTTCAGTGTTATAATAATACATTTATCATAACTATGAATACATTTATCATAACTATAAATATATTTATCATAACTATAAAAATACTTTTATCGTAACTTTTCATTTTTTTTATTCATTTTTTTTTTTTTATATAAAAATGGATGAGCATTGTACGTGTTGTCTGTTTTCATAACTGCATATACCTACTTTTGCACTGCCTGGTGTAGAAATAGCTCTTACTATTTGCTCATCATTTTCACTATTTAGTTGTTATTTGCTGTTTAGCCATTATGTTTGATCGAGTGGAAGAAAAAAATAACTGTTCCGTAATTTTATGAAGTACTTACGAATATAGGCCACAAACTATATTGGGCCTGTCATTTATGACATCGATTTTTCTTTTTTGTTTGTTTGTTTGTTTGTTTGCGTTTTTTTTTGTTTTTGTTTTTTTGTGTTTTTTTGCAATACCAGTATTCCACCGCTATTTCGAAACCTGTGTTCGACTCTAGTACATACATAAATACATACATACATAAATACATACATACATACATACATACATGCATACACCGTAAAAATCTGTAAATCTGCACATATACATACGTACATTGCCCAGCGGATGTTAACATAAAGCTGAAGGTCAGTGAAATAGTGAACACCTATGCTGAACTATTGAGAAATCTGCAGTTACTCTATCCAGATTACAAGTTCAGGTTTATACCTGTAATTATTGGGGAACTGAGATATGTAACACACTGCCTAAATACCAATCATGAGAAATTAGGCTTCTCAAAACCAGAAAGGAGAAAGCTGATTCGAAGACTACAGATCTAATCCATCACTGGAACTGTAAAAATCTGTAAAACTTTCCAGAAGTTTACCATTTAAGTATATATGAACATGTCTAGATATGCATGAGAACACATACAAATCTGCACATACGTACATACATACATACATACATATTATATCATATTATATTAGTTCTTTCGTGGTTGCCGACGATAACCGAGGGCATCACATGGAGAAGATGGGTCACGGTGTGTCCAAACTGTGGCCAATCAGTCCAATGCATGCTCGGAAGGCATCAGTGGTCAGCAGGGACTGAAGGTAAGGAGTTGGCACTGGACTTGCACGGTTTGCGTTTTCTTTGTGCCACTACAATCCCGCTCTGTTCGTAGGAAGTGGCACCTCTTGTGGCGCAGCTTCGCTCGGCAGGGTGGTCTTGCGCTTGGCCTCCTGGGCGTTAGGAATGATCTCGAAGCTCCCTAGTGAGGATTTGAGTGTTTCCTTGAAGCGTTTTTTTTTTCTATCCTCTTTGCATGCGCTTGCCTTCCACCAGTTCGTAAATACCTTAATAGAATGCAAACATGATGGACCAGACATGGTGATTTGGGAACAGAGAAGAGAAGAGAAACTTCTCTGAAGAGAATTAGTTACCTTTTGCGGGTGTCAACATAAAGCTAAAGATCAGTGAAAAAAAAAACACCTGCACTAAACTATTGAGAAATTTACAGCTACTCCACTCGGATTACCCATTCAGATTCGTACCAGTACCAATTTTGAATAGTTTCATGTGTAACAGGCTGAAACCGTAGTGATAATTGGAATCTTGACTGATGAATAGAGAGCCACGAATGTTCCGTCCTGGTTTTCCTGTCCGTCCTTGTATCGTCCTATGCAGACAGGCAGACATAGACAGACAGACAGACAGACAAACATAAACAGGCATAGGTAGACAATCAGACAGACATAGACAGACAAGCAGACAGACAAGCAGACAGACAGACAAGCAGACAGACAGACAAGCAGACAGACAGACAAGTAGACAGACAGGCAAATAGACAGATAGACTGACAATCAGAAATAAAGAATGAGAGAAATGGCACCGGTACATTTCAGAAAGAATATACGTTAACTAAAAATTAAAAATCTAAAAATGCGCAGCAAATAATTTGGCGTCGAGAACATATATCAGACCTACCCTGGTTTTGTTACACCCCTGGTGTTTTTATCTTCTACGAAAAATAATTCTATAGTACGTGTGAAGGAATATATTGGTATTGCTGTTTTTATTATGTATGCATGCAGCTCGTGAGTCTCAAAAACCTAATCAGGTCAGGAGGACACTCAATGAAGATAATGTCTTCATACCGAATTCAAGAAGATACTCGCCTCTCTCTCCCACTCATTTACATCTACCAGAAGTGGGACTAGCTAGCTTTTTAATCGGTCATAAACTACTTATAGACAATTACACCACTTATAGAAGCCCTGTGCAATACCTGAAGTGTGGAGTAAGATATCAAGGAAAGAGTGTATATGACATACACAAACCTATAACTTAATTATACACACATACACACTTATATACATGTATGCGTGAGTGCATGCATGTATGTATGTGTGTATGGATTGATGGATACGGTGTCGTATGCATATGTTTAATAAGTATATATTTAATGTCGGTACAGAATTATGCCTCGTGGTTTAACCAAGTGGCCCAATTCCTTTTAATGGCAGTTTAAAATGTTTGGGTCGACTAGTTTCGTCTTTCTTAAAACTCATCAGAGATTGCTTACGTTTGCCTTTCAAATCAGCGAAAGATAGCAGCGTGGAGTTGTTTATTCAACGTGTAAATAAGATTGTGTGCGGCGCAGTTCATTTACATAGCAAGACAAACAACAAAAATTATTTAAATTACTCACACAAACAGACACACACACACACACACACACACACACACACACACACACACACACACTGACACACATCACAGAGAGAGAGAGAGAGAGAGAGAGAGAGAGAGAATTATTTAAATTACACACAGCCACATACACACACACACACACACTCACAAACACTCACACATACATTCAACATACATACATAAAGTAGGTAGGTAGATAGATAGATAGATAGATAGATAGATAGATAGATAGATAGATAGATAGATAGATAGATAGACAGACAGACAGACAGACAGACAGGCAGGCAGATAGATAGATAGATAGATAGATACAGATAGATAGATAGATAGATAGATAGATAGATAGATAGATAGATAGATAGATAGACTGACACACAGATATTTAGTTCGTAATGTCTTTGTCAATGAGATTATATACGCGTAAATTACACATAAAGTAATAAAGTAAAACAACACAATATTTTAGATAACATACAATATTGATGCCCCACCTTACAGCATTTTGTTACTTAGAGTTTTGTGTCCTTATTCTTGATCACTCTCCAGTTGGTTACGGTTAATAGTTTAGCTCCTACCCCACAGCCACAGTGGCGTCATGTTTGTTAATTCCCAGTTTAGTTTGCATGTGGCATGATGATCTACGGGTTTCTTGTTCAAGTCAAATACACTTTGAATTTCTTTTAAATTCTCTCTTCCCCGACAAACGTACATCTGACAACTTGGAGGTATTCTGCACCCCCAAGAAACTTTATGTGATGTGGAGGCGAGTCAACTCCAACTAAATGTACGGATGCATTTTTATCTACCTCCTACTCTATGAAACTGCCTCAATCTCTCACTCTCTCTTTACATAAATATAACTCTTCGAAACGCTTAGTTTTAGAATGGTGGCAGCTGATGAAGGAAATGTTCTCTATGTGGCCTGTGTGTTTATCATTTTGTCCACGTTATTTTACAACGTCCTGTACCCAGATATGCATCTATATATACATGTAGATGTAGGTATGTACATACATGTACGTATATATGCATATACTCATTTATTATTTGTATTATATATATATATATATATATATATATATAAGCAATGTTAATTCTCTAAATGAAGTATTAACAGTAACTGCACGATAAAGTGTATATATA
>NC_068989.1:4631764-4632411 GCF_001194135.2 Octopus bimaculoides
AGGAATAGAAATAGAGGGCGGGAGGAGGGAAGAGGAAACTGAGGAGGAGGAGGTGGAGGAGGAGGAAGAGAAAGAGGAGTGAGAAACAGGAGTGGGAAGGTGAGGGGGAGGGAGAAACAGGAGAGGGAAGGTGAGGAGGAGGAAGGGGAGTAGAGGGAGGAAGATGAGAAAATGAAAGGATATTGGGGACACTTGTTGACGATTTCAAAACTATTGTATTTATCATTTATCAACAGATATGTACCCTGTTTGAGTGTGCAGCCTACATGTGCATATGTACATACATAAATAAATAAATACACACATACATGCATACATACATACATACATACATACAAGCATATATATGTATGTATATACACAAACATATACATTTATACATGTAATAGAGAGTGAGGGGTAAGATATATGTATAAACATTTATAAATACATACATACATATATATATATATATATATATATATATATATATACACACACACATATATATATATCACGGTGTCACAGTATGGACCAGACCATCAGATGCTGTTAAACACCGCTGATCACAATGCGCATCGATTCTGTCTTGATAGCGCCATTCTTTTCCATCTTGAATGGCACATTCAAATATGTGTGTGTGTGCGCGCGCGCGCGTGTACGTATAT
>NC_068989.1:4632732-4635232 GCF_001194135.2 Octopus bimaculoides
GATGGAAACTGAAAGAAGCTCGTCGTATATATATATATATATATATATATATATATATTTATGTGTGTGTGGGGGGGATGTCTGTATTTGTTCCCCCATCATCGCTTGACAACCGATGTTGTTGTGCTTACGTCCCCGTAAAAAGACACCGATAGAATATGTACTGGGCTTACAAAGAATAAGTCTTGGGGTTGATTTGTTCAACTGAAAGCGGTACTCCAGCATGGCCGCAGTCAAATGATTGAAACAAGTAAAAGAATAAGAGAATATACTCTATTATCTGCTTTAGTTGAGAGGAGTGGCCATACTACAGCACCGCATACATTCAAGTGTGTGTGAGAGAGAGGAGGCGGGAGCTGGACAGTATGGTTAATAAGCTCGACTTACAATCACGCGGTTCCGAGTTCGATTCCATTGCACAGCCCCTTGAGCAACGAGGACTTGGAAACTGTACAGAAGCATGTCGTATGAATGTATGTGTGTGTGTGTATGTATGTATGTATGTATGTATGTATGTATGTGTGTGTATGTATATATACGTGTA
The DNA here is from genome assembly GCF_001194135.2 of Octopus bimaculoides. Lineage (NCBI taxonomy): Eukaryota > Metazoa > Mollusca > Cephalopoda > Octopoda > Octopodidae > Octopus > Octopus bimaculoides. The sequence goes on from NC_068989.1 coordinate 4,633,277, forward strand.
TATCTATGTTTATTTTTAGGTCTAAAACCCGGTATTGTTTGTTTGTGTCACATTATGTTCCATATGTAGTTTTCGATAAAATGTATACAAGAAATATAAACACAAAAGTGAATATGGGCTACTAAAAACCCTTAAAAGCGGTGCCCCAGTATGGCCGCGGCCCAGTGACTGAAATTAGTGAAATAGTGTATGTATGTGTGTGTATGAATGCATATTTGCGTGTATGAATACGTATGTGTATGTATGTATATATTGTATGAGTAGGTATAGATAGATAGATCGATCGATACATTGATAGATAGATAGATAGATAGATAGATAGATAGATAGATAGATAGATAGATAGATAGATAGATAGACAGACAGGCTGACAGATAGGCAGGCAGGTTGACAGACAGACAGACAGATAGACATTGATAGATGGACTGGTGTATAAATAGACGAACACAGTGACAGATAAACAGACGATAGAAAAGCAGGCAGGCAAGCAAGGCAGACAGATCTGTCATTTATCTCCGTGTAGATGTACGTACGAGTATGTATACAAGTGTGCATACATGTGTGTCTACGTGTGTATACGTGATTGTATGTGTGCTTATACGTGTATGTGCGCATGCGTGCATTATCAAGTATTTAAAGCAAACGCTGCACTTAGAGATTAGTCGGGTATAGGCGGCGGGGGGAGAGGGAGCTGAGCGTTTTTGTCCCCCCTTCCACGTTACTGTCACCTGTTACTCAACCACCACCACCACCACCGCCACCGCCGCCGAAACTCTTTCCTACGCACGGCTTTCTTACTGTGACGTAAGGTCTTTTAGTAAACGGGCTGAGGTGAAGGGAAGAGGGGGAACTGTGTATCTTTTATCTATTATCTGTTGCCTGTTTCAGTCATTTGGCCGCGGCCATGCTGGAGCACCGCCTTGAAGAATTTGTAATCGAATGAAACGACACCAGCACTTTGTTTTTTTAATCTATTTAAGGCTGGTACTTATTTTATCGGTATCCCTAGCCGAACCGCTAAGTGAGAGGGACGTAAACCCACCAGCACTGGTTGTCAAGTGGTGGTAGGGGACAAGCATAGACACAAACACACATACACACGTACGTACGTACACACACACGCACGGAAACACGCACACACGCATACGATGGGCTTCTGTCAGTTTCCGTCTACCAAATCCACCCACAAAGCTTTGGTCAGCCTGGAGCCATAGTAGAAGACACTTGCCCAAGGAGCCACCCAGTGGGACTGAACCCAGAACCATATGGTTGAGAAGCAAACTTCCCGCTACACAAGCCACTCCTGCCAACAAAATATCAACTGCTCCTCCAATACAAATCCCAATGCACCGACTATAGAACCTCTATGTGTCGTTCGAGTTACTAGAAATAGCAGCCAAATTTAACTCTGTGCCATCTTAAAATAAGAAGAACGACACCTTTGTTGATATGGTTCTCGATACAATGTGCAGAGACCATAATGAGAAGGCCATGGTTGAAATGTTTTTGAGCGCATCTCTTGGATGACGTATGCCTGGGGTTGCACAATAACTACAGCTCTCTGTAGTACATATCAAAAGGAAAGCAACATAATTTTAAGCCCCGGGCCGTAACTTGAAGCAACGATTTTCAAACTGTAGAACCATAGGACACAGACAAAACGTTACAAGTGTTAGAGTACAGACGCCATTGGCTTTTTAAAAGCTTTATCATGTAAAAACCGACTATTATAACTACATTAAAATAAAGAGCGCACGCATTGCACTCAGTCACAAGGAAGCGTACATGCATCAGTGCGTTAAAAAAGACGTTTTCTGAATATCAGCTATTTTCTTGAATCATCTCAAAAGCTCGTGGCGCACGTTTCGGCCTGCTAACTATCGCCGGCCGAAATTTCGAAGTCACTTCTTCTGAAAGTATAACAAATATGTACTCTACAATAAGTATTGAGTAATT
>NC_068989.1:4638250-4638579 GCF_001194135.2 Octopus bimaculoides
GTGTGTGTGTGTGTGTGTGTGTGTGTGTGTGTGTGTGTGTGTGTGTGTGTGTGTGCATAGACATAGATATATATATACAAATAGATAGATAGATAGATAGATAGATAGATAGATTGGGAGAGGAAGATGCGCACACACATCCACATCAACACACATAAACATCTACTCACGCAGATATGCATGTACGCAAACACACACACACGCGCACACATAGACACGCATTTAGGAAAATACATATATAAGTTCTTTTTCGACCAATATAAACTTGCAGTCATCTGCTTGAGGATGTCTGCAAGCTTGTGTGAACGGATATATTTGTGTTGATTACT
>NC_068989.1:4638589-4639145 GCF_001194135.2 Octopus bimaculoides
ATATACGACGAGCTTCTTTCAGTTTCCGTCTACCAAATCCATTCACAAGCCTTTGGTCAGTCCGAGGCTATGATAGAAGACACTTACCCAAGATACCATGCAGTGAGACTGAACCCAGGATCATGTAGTTGGGAAGCAAACTTCTTACCACATAGCCATATGAACACACGCACACGTGTATGCATGTATATATCTACGTGTGTATGTATATTATCAATCAGTTTCATTTCTGTATTTCTTGTCCATAGAGAAAGAGCTAGACTCTAACATAGATTCAAGGCTCCTTCAATGGAACTTTTATCAACATCATCTAGGTATTTGTGTATATGTGTGTGTGTGTGTGTGCAGTATTTGGTGTTAGTGTATGCGCAGATTTGTATGTTTGTTTTATGGATGCGTTTTTATGTATATATTTTCATGTCTAGATGCATGCATATGTATTTATGTGCTAAATTTTTGGAAAGTTTTACATATCTTTACAGTTCCATCGATGGCTTGAATCTGTAGTCTTCTAATCAGCCTTTTTCTTTCAGGTTTTGAGAACCCTAATTTGTCC
>NC_068989.1:4640363-4642815 GCF_001194135.2 Octopus bimaculoides
CTTCCTGTTTCTGTTGTACCTGTATTTTAAAGGGGCCAGCCTTGTCACACTCTGTGTCATGCTAAATCTCCCCAAGAACTACATTAAGCTTCCGCGTGTCTGTGGGGTGCTCAGCCAATTGCACGTTAATTTCACGAGCAGGCCGTTTAAGTGAACACCGAATATATAGTGCGTGTGTTTTCATTGACTAAACCAGCAACATGACTATCCCCAAATACAACAATTTATATGTAATTTAATGGGCATTGAATTGACATATATGTGTATGTTTTTTTACAGTCATTTGACTGTGGCCATGCTGAAGCACCGCCTTTAGTCGAACAAATCGACTCCAGGACTTATTCTTAGTAAACCTAGTACTCATTCTATCGGTCTATTTTGCCGAACTGCTAAGTTACGGGGGATGTAAACACACCAACATCGGTTGTCAAGCGATGGTGGGGGATAAACACAGAAACACAAATGTATGTATGTGTGTATGTATGTATGCTGTTATTTAATTTTATTTCTAGATTTCTAACCAATAGAAAAAGAGGCAGCTTTTAACCTATCTTAGATCCGAGACTTCTTTATTGCAGTTTCAACATCACCAGGGTATGTATATATGTATTGCATGTCTAGATATGTGCATACGTATTTGTATGCTAAACTTATGGAAAGTTTCACATATTTTGACAGTTCCATTGATGGGTTGTATCTGTAGTCTTCTAATTAGCTTTCTCCTTTCTGGTTTCGAAAATCATAACTTCTCAAGATTATTGCTGAGGCAAGTTTATTACGTATCCCACTGCCCCAATACTTAAGATCAGAAGCCATGAGAGCCACCGCCTGGTATTGCATCAGGCCATGGCGAGCTGACAAAATGCTTAGCGGCACTTCGTCCGTCTGCACGCTCTGAGTTCAAATTCCGCCGAGGTCGACTTTCGGGGTCAATCAAATAAGTACCAGTTACGTACTAGGGTCAGTATAATCGACTAGACCCACCCTAACAAAAGAAAAAAGTTCAGACTTTGTTCCTTTAGTAGAAAGGATTATTATTATTATTATTATTATTATTATTATTATTATTATTACTATTGTTATTATTATCATCATCATCATCATCATTATTAGTTTTATTATTATTACTGTTGTTGTTTCTGTTAAACTTTTACTTTACTTTCTTTCCCACTTCTTCTTCTTGTCTCTTTCGCTTCCTTTTCTCTTTCTACTTCGTCCATATCTTTTCTTGTCATTCTTCTTCTTTATCGTCTTCTCCTCCACCTCCACCTCCTCCTCATCCTCATCCTACTACTACTACTACTACTACTTCAGCTTCTTCCTTCCTTTTCTTCGCCGTTGATTCATTCTTCCCGTGGCGCTTTTACCTCCTTCGCCACCTCCAGCACACAATATGGTGGTAGTGGTGGCGGTGGAGGTTGATTGATGACGGTGCTGCTGCTACTGGCTACATTAAAATGCTAGAAGGTTCTCTGTGAACCACAGATGTTCGGAGGTCTTTATCTCACTTTTGCTGTTGTTGTTGTTGTTGTTGTTGTTGTAAGTGGCGTTGCTGAGGGTATTTCTATGTGATGGTATTGTTCTTGTTCTTGTCGTTGGTACTCGTGGCTGTTGTTGCTGCTGCTGTTGTTGTTGTTGTGGTAGATATTCCTTTGTATCTGATCAGATTTATGCACATAGGCCAACACACACACACACACACACACACACCCAGCAAGAGAAAGAGACATAACATGCACGCACGCACACTCACACACACGCACACACATATACACACACACACACACACACACACACACACACACCCTTATTCTCAGAAAAGGTAAAAGAGGCATTTATACATGTGCTCACAGACATTCTCACATCCACATACATATGTATTTGTACAAATGTCTAGACACACACAAATACACATGCACAATAAGGATACACACACACACACACACACTTACATATCGTTTGTGTGTGTGTGTGTGTTTGTGTGTGTGTGTGTGCAGATGTTGAAATACATATTCATAAACACATGCATAAGTACACTTGCAAAATTATGTACATTCACATGCAGACAGATATACATACATTCTGGTATTCATATACATGTGTATATATGCAAATGTCAAGACACAAAAGAACACAAAAGAGACAAAAAAAAAAACTAAGAAAAATAGACATGTGTGTGTGTGTATGTGTGTTTGTATATGTGTGTGTGTGTGTATCTGTATGTATACATCCATATATGTGTGTACATGTGTGTATATGTATATGTGTGTATATGTATATATATGTGTGTATATGTATGTGTGTATATGTATATATATATATATATATATATATATATATATGTACATGTATATATATATATGTATATGTATATGTATGTATATATATATCTGTATGTGTGTATATATATATGTTTGTATGTATATATATATATATATATATATATATACAT
>NC_068989.1:4643058-4645558 GCF_001194135.2 Octopus bimaculoides
TATATATACCATACTTAATGTCAATACATCGTTGAAAGGTAAGTTTATTGCGGTATTCGTTCTGAAATAACATCTTTTATTGACATGCAGTGTTTAAAAAAGACACTGCATGTCGGAGGCAGGCGAAACCCGTCCAGCACCGACCAGTGAGAACACCAGCTGCATTTCGATCTCATTGCGCTTTATCAATTTATTAATTGAATCCGATTGACGTCAACGCTTTCCTCCTTCCTCAGACACACAAAGGAAAAACATTCACGAGCATAAGCGAAGAGCGAGGGGGGGAGAGAGGTGGGGAGATGGGACAAGAGAAATATTAAAGTTTCCGAAATGACACCGGTTGCTAAAAGCAAGTCCCCTCTTCACATGCGATTGAAGAAAACACAGACACACATGAAAAAAGAAGAGAGGAGATAGAGAAGGACAAAGAGTGAGATATAGAGAGATGTTTGTAGCAATGGAAGTCTTTCATTACACCTTAATGTTTCTCTCTCTCTTCCAATATTTCTACTCACCGCACCAAAATTTTAATTCCCTGTCAGTTCCACTTTGTCAAAGATTTTCAGAAACTCTTTTCGACGTTTTGTTATTATTTTACCACATATATAAACTGAAGCAGAAAGTTAAACAAAATTTATTAGTCGAGTAGTTTGCTGTCAACTAATATACAGACAATTTTTTTCTGTATCAGAAAACCCCGGTTTTAAACGGCTGATGTCAAATAAATCAGTATCGAATCAGTAACGCCAAATTGGCGGCACCAAAGCGGCTGTGCCAAAACGTCTCAAAACCCTCTTCCCTGACTTTGCTTTTCAGGTCAAAAGTCAGAAAATACCTTGATACCTCTCATGATGCTTCTTTATTCGTGTAGAATTGATCTACGGATGAACTCTGATGTTTGATGATGTAGAAGGGAGATAAACCAACACCTAATAGTGATTAAATCGGTATTAATTCCCTACCTCCTTGTTTCTCTTCTATCTAGGCGCTGTCACTATCAATATTTTCTTTCCAAACTTTGACACAAGGCCAACACCTTCGGTGGGGGGAGAGCTCAGTCGATTACATTGAGCCCAGTACTCAAGGGGTATTTATTTTATCGACTCCGTAAGGACGAAAGGCAAAGTCGACCACATTAGAATTTGAACTCGGAACGTAAAGACGGACGAAATGCTGCTAAGCATTTGGTCTGACTCGGGAACGAAATTTGCTTAGCGGGAGCAAACCCAGGCCCAAATAGTTTTACAAACAAGGTCATGTCTTATTTATTTATTTATTTATGTTCTTTGCTCTTTGAAAAGAAACCTAATTCAAAGTACTTTTTACAGATCACTTTATACTCACTGTTTTCTAAACCTGAGAAAAGTAAGTAGAGGTTCCAATTTTGATTCCCTACTCCACAAAAATTTTAAGGAGTGCAAGCGCACCCCCTGCACCCCTCTGTTCCTGGGCCTATGTGTGTGTGTGTGTATAAGTATGCATGTATATATATATATATATATATATATATATATATATATATACGATAAACTTCTTTCAGTTTCCGTCTACGAAATCCACTCACAGTGCCTTGGTCGGTCCGAGGCCAGAGTAGAAGACATTTGCCCAAGGTTCCACTCAGTGAAACTGAACCCGGGACCATGTGGTTAGGAAGCAAGCTTCTTACCACACAGTCACACCTAATCATGTATGAATATCTATCTTGGCTAAAATCCATCCCTACGTATGTCCTTTGATATTATCACAACCAGGTCAAGGTTCATATCCCGATCATTCATATTTTTAGTATATGCTTTCAGGCTGTGTACAAAAGGCTATGTGTCTGATAAATATACATTTAGCATAGCATATATATATGCATGTGACTATGCAAAAGGGTGTATATGCACGTATGATTGATGTATTAGTATATATATGTATATATGATGTCTGTATACCTATGAGGGACAGCTATTCTTTACGCCATATGTTATTGAGAAACACAACCATTCTTTGGTTCTACATTTAATTTATTGGGAATGTTTTATATTTTTTATGAATCTTTTATGTGTTCTTTGATGGAACAATAAATTTCTCGAAGCCAGTAAGGTCAGGAAATGTTAAGGGGACAAGGAGGATTTATTATTCAAAGTAAAAGTATCTGGCAGACTAGTAAGAGAGTATGGAATATCCAGCAGTAGTTATTTGTACACACACACACACACACACACACACACACACACATACACACACACACATACGCATATACACACACATACACACATATGTATGTATATGTGTATGTATAAATGTATGTATATACATATATGCTATTATTTGTATATATATTTATAATTTGATAGTTAGACAGACAGACAAATAGATAGATAGATAGATAGATAGATAGATAGATAGATAGATAGATAGATAGATACATGCATACGGAGATAGACAGATACATACATACATAATACATACGTAGACACATAGATAGATAGATAGATAGATAGATAGATAGATA
>NC_068989.1:4650005-4660645 GCF_001194135.2 Octopus bimaculoides
ATGGAAACTGAAAGAAGCTCTTGTATATATATATATATATATATATATATATATATATATATATATCTGTGTTTGTATGTCTGTGTTTGTCCCCCCACCAGCGCTTGACAACGGATGTTGGTTTGTCTACATCGCCGTGACTTAGTAGTTCTGCAAAACGGACCGACAGAATAAGTAGTAGGCTTACAAAGAGTAAGTCCTGGGGCCGATTTCTTCGATTAAAGGCAGTGTTCCAACTCTTTGTAAGCCTAGTACTTATTCTGTCGGCCTGTTTTGCCGAACCACTAAGTCACAGGGATGTAAACACACCAACATCGGTTGTCAAGCGTTTGTAGGGTGACAAACACAGAGAGAATATATATATATATATACATATATATATATATATTCTCTCTCCTTCTTACCACTTAGTTACGTCTGCACCACAAACATCTTGATAGAATATGTATGGATTGTATCGATCTTAGCATATGACCATTACTCACTTATTGTTGGCTCTGAATCATTAAGATTCGATTAGACTGGTAGTAAGTGTTGCTGCTACAGCAAAAATTATAGTGTTGAAGTAGACACTACTTGGCCCGCGAAAGCGCTCCCGGGCGACCATCTAAAATGCACAGCTACCCAAAATGCATTGACTATCGCTTGTATTTACATGACTGTGCCGCGTGGCTGAGTATTTCTTATACGGATTTACGCGGTCTTACCTATTAATATAGGACCAGTGAGCAGAAAAAGTTCGAAGACGCCTGATTCTAACAAACGACACACAAGTGTATATTCGCTATGGGAAACGGGAGAGATGCTTAATAGGCTGCGAGTTCCTGTCAGTGAATTTACCATTTCTTCCATTTATAAAGTGCATATAGATGATTCATCTATCACTTTTGGGGGTATTTTAAAGCCCCGTGATAAATGAGTTAATGTACTTACTATGTCGAAAACGCCTCTTTAACGAGGGAGTTATGGTGCAAGGGAGACAACTTCAGCTGACGAACCGAAAACATCGGTTATGAAATTCTTAAAATTAAAAGATGATGTTAACAGCTGTTCTTTTATTCCTTTACGTGTTTCAGTCACAGGACTGCGGCCATGCTGGGGCACCGCCTTGGAGGATTTGTCAATAGAGCGGAGAGGATCTGTGATGTGTTGTGCAAGTCTTGTTAGAAATAAAATTTTGTACAGGCATTGCTTTGTCAGCTAGACTTACTCGCCTACGTGTTGACAGCTATTATGTGTGTATATATGTGTATAGATGTGGCATAGTGCTTAGGGAGTCACACTCACAATCGCTAGATCGTGGGTTCGATTCTCAGATGTAAACACGAGTTGATGCAGATTCCTTTTATATACGCCTACTCTTGACTCAGCAGAGCATTGAAGATATGAAAAGTGGGGAGAGAGAGAGAGAGAGAGAGAGAGAGAGAGAGAGAGAGAGAGAGAGAGAGAGAGAGAGAGAGAGAGAGAGAGAGAGAGAGAGAGAGAGACAGGGTTACGCTAGAAATGGATTGGTACTTAATTTATCGACCTCGAAAGGACGAAAGGTAAAGAAGAGCTCGCCCGGATTTGAAATCAGAATGCCGAGAGCCGAAACGTGTGGATGCGCGTGCTATCGGACGTTTTAATGACACCATCAACCGATTGTAAGAGGCATGCACACACATACACACACACACACACATACATACATACATACATACATACATACATACATACATACATACATACATACATACATACATACATACATATGGATATATATGTCCATATACCCATACATTTACACGACCACACACGCCCATCCCTACCAGTTTCTTGTCTCTCTCCATCTCTGCTATCTTCCTCTTTCTTCTTTCCTCACTCTTCGTCTCACCCTCACCTTCACCCTCCGTCTCACCTTCACCCTCTCTTCACACCCATATACTCCTCGAATACTGAGCTGCAGGACAATGGCTAAGCGACCAATCTAAGGGACGTAACTCTGATGGGCTTAAGGGCGAGCTTGGATTTGTTTTATTTTGGCCGAGTCTCGTTCAGTTTTTTTGTTTTTTTTCCTTTTCCTTTTTCTTTTTTTTTTATACAATCTTTACGAGATTCATACACCGGATGTAATAGTTTCAGCAGGCCTTCAGAGATAAAGAGCCCAAGATATACACTTTCATTCAGCCATTGCTGATGGTTATTAACAAACGTTCGATAACATTTACTGGCAGTGGTGGTGGTGCTCGTAGCGAAATTAGTAATGGTGGTGGCGGCGGCGGCGCTGTTGGTGGTAGTGGTGGTGGTCGTCGTCGTCGTCATGATGGTGATGCTGGTGGCGTTTAGCACCTCCCCCCCACCACCCAGCATGTTGGCATCTGTTCAATGAAGTCATCAGTTGTTCTGCATCCACATAGGTCGTGGTTGTCACTGTAAGACCATCCTTGAACTCCCGTGTTGAATATTGTTGACTGCTCGACTTCATTCTTGGTCCTTACACCTCTAAATATTAAGGTACGAATTTCTTCTAAATCGGTGACAATCGAGAGTACAACATTGACAAACTTCAACAAAGGCAGAGTGTTTGTTATTCTCGCGAGTCTATGAATGAATTTAAAATCTCAGACTATTCCTCAGCATCATGCCTTCTAATAGTTCGAAGACATATAGGACGATACACGAATGGCGTTCCAATGGCCCATTAACATTAAAGAGCAGTATGTTTCGAAGAAAACCTCCAGACACCTGAAGAAACCTGGTTGCTCCGTACCTGTCGTGGTGTAGACAGCAACTAGTCTGACGGTAACCCTTTGCTGCTGCTTATATCTAGGACTGCCAACTTCGGTGTCCATGAAGATAAATAGCATCGTGAGATCAAACAACACAACTACTAGACCTCCCAATCCCATTCAATTTCAAGATATTTATACCTTGTATCCATCGAAAATGGGCGTGAAAGCTTGTGGCTCGGAGATTCTGGTGACCTGCGCTCGTTAAGCAGATGGCCTTGCTTTCATGTTGACCCCAGCCACGTGCGTTATATTACCTAAGTAAGGGAATTAAGGTATTAGTCGGAAAGGTGAAGGTGAAAATGGACCACTTGTTCTAATTCCGTGGAAAAAAGGTTGGTTGCGGATGTTTCCACAAATGGCTCTTTCGTTTATATTTCCCCTGATGTCAACTATTCCTTCGCGTATTTTTCAAGATGCTATACCTGAGTTGTTAATTAACATGATATTTATGTGTGCTAGAATGCTATCAGTTAAAGTGATGCAGTTAAACATGCGTGATGCTGGCACGTTCATGTATGTTCTTCATTAGTTCTTTATTGCTTGTGTTTATGACTGTAATGATTTCTTTAATTGTTCACGCTGCAAAGTGATCTGACTCTTGTGTATGCGAATTAAGTCACGCTTGTACTTATCATTATGGTGACTGTAATAGTGGTGGTGGTAGTGATATGAAGACATTGATAGTACTGGTGTAGCCACTGTTAGGGATTCATGTTGATGCATTAGTGCTCAAAAGCATTTTACCCATTTGTTCAGATCTGCCAGTTTTTTTTTTTTTTGTGTGTGTTTTGTTTCTTTTCTCTTTGTATTAGTGACTTTTTTTGTCATTTAGCTTCACCGTCCCATTCACACGACATGTCTAATCCCAAGCGAGGGGAGCATATTTGGGAGATCATTTTCTATTTGTTTCACTGTTGTTGATTAGGGGCTTTCAGTTGCTGTTCTTGGTAGTGTTGTGGTGGTGGTGGTTCTAGAGGGAAGTGTTTCTTTTGTTGTTTTTGTGTCCAGTCTTGATGATGCTGTTACTGTAGATGCTGTTTCCAGTCTTGTACTTTCCACTGTTGTTGTAGCTGCATGCTGTTGTGATTATTCGGTTGTGCTGTGGCTGCTGTTGTTGTTGTAGAGGCGCAATGGCCCAGTGGTTAGGGCAGCGGACTCTCGGTCATAGGATAGCGGTTTCGATTCCCAGACCGAGTGTTGTGAGTGTTTATTGAGCGAAAACACCTAAAGCTCCACGAGGCTCTGGCAGGGGATGGTGGCGAACCCTGCTGTACTCTTTCACCACAACTTTCTCTCACTCTTACTTCCTGTTTCTGTTGTGCCTGTAATTCAAAGGGCCAGCCTTGTTACACTGTGTCACACTGTGTCACGCTGAATATCCCCGAGAACTACGTTAAGGGCATAAGTGTCTGTGGAGTACTCAGCCACTTGCACGTTAATTTCACGAGCAGGCCGTTCCGTTGATCGGATCAACTGGAACCCTCGACGTCGTAAGCGACGGAGTGCCAACAACAACGGCTGTTGTTGTTACTGATGTTGAAGATGAGGCCTTTATTCATGTTATTTTCTATTGTTGTTGGAAGCAGAAATGTTTGAGGTAATTAGTATTTACACAGTTGTTACACCGAGGCCTTCTCTACACCACTACCATCTGAAGTTTGCCTCTATTAAAATCTCCATCCCCGTCCTTACCCGATTTTCTTTTCGGAATCATTTATCTTCCAGTGACGGCTCTGCCAATTCGTATCAGACAGAAATTTTCAGTCTTCCGTAGGACTGGAATGCTTCTTGGCAAGGGTTTCCAAATGGAAAATGACTCGGATGTATCCGAATTTATGAGCATGACCCACAAAATTGATACCTTGCCACATGTTCCTTAAACATAGTTAAGCTTGGCCTGAAGATATACACTCTAATTTGTGTCAATAGGAATCTATACAGAATTCTTTTCCTTTCTGTTCGGTCTAAAAGGTGTTGAGGTATATTGAGCGTAACTTTTGACTGTTCTCGTCTGTTGATGTGTTTCTTCAGCTCTTTTAAGAGTTCGTGCTTATTCTCTTGGAAGATGAAATCGAAAACGTTTGTGATCTTGGCAAAAAGAAATCACTCTAGCTGTATTTTCACTGCCGCTGCTGCTGCTGTCGTTAGTACAATTGTTGTTGTTGCTGTTATCTTACAAGGGGAGCGAGGATGGTTTAGTTTGTCCTGCTATAGTTGGCTTTGCACGACCTTTCGCTGCTGCTGCTGCTGCTTTTGCGACTGTTTTTGTATTATTATTATTATTAGTTGTAGTAGTAGTAGTAGTAGTAGTAGTAGTAGTAGTAGTAGTAGTAGTAGTAGTAGTAGTGGTAGTAGTTGCTGCTATTGTTGTTACCGTTGTTGTTTCCACTGACACTTCAGCTACTATCTTTAAATACAACTACGTCTGCAGTATCGTGTAGCAGGAGATGAGTGTAAGAGACAATTTGAACTTCAAAATCCATCACTTTCTTCTCCAGCAGGCAGATCGATAAAGACACTGACGAACAGGGTGGAGAACCTCAAAACTGGGCCGAGAGATAGCTAGCCGTTGGAAGGCCGGGTAGGTAGTGAACTCTTGCATCGCCTACATCATATATTACCACCTGACTATCGTGCCTTGTCTCAGTTCACGTCTAACAAAATTGGAGCGTCTCTCTTCCGCTTTCTGTGGAACGGACGAGTTCCACCGGTCAGGCGCTGAGTGGAAGACTGGATATGCTGTGGCTGTAGGAGGTTGCGATATCTCTAGCAATTCCTGCATTGAACTGGTGTGACCGCCATTTGTCAGATTGGTGCTTCCATAGAGCGTCCTTTTGACAGAACTACAGTCCTAGGCCAAGACAGCGCATTTGGCATCTGAAATGTTGCCAAGTGCTCACTGCTTTCTACCATCTGGACAATGCTGCCGGTTGAAGTTTCACGTCGGCGTTCAGTTGAAGTCTTGTAGCAGGCAAGAGCGACAACACCTCGGAGAAACTCTAGACACCGATGAAAAATCAATTGGATGATCCGAAGAACTTTCGGACCGAAGCACATGGATAGTTTTCAGTTATCCCTGGCCTGGTAGTGCTACCGGTTGCATTGCCGGTCCGAAATAAACTCTACAGGAACGGGAAATGTCGTCAGTTTTGCTTTTCCAAAAAGCGAGCAGAGCAATGAAACTGTTCTGCATGCACTCATCGAGTGCCCAAGCACTGTTAACTTGTGGATTTATGTGGGGCCTCTGTTGTTACGTATAAGACAGATCCAGCTACGGGTGTGTCCATTGTGAAAGTCGGCCTACTGCCTCTTTGTCCGAGAAATATTGTCTTTATCGGTCTGGTGGCCTTAGCGAAAGAGGTTGTGTGCTGGACCTGATGGAAATGGCTGAAGACAGACATCTTTTTCGTTGGTCAAAACTCTCAGCTTTTTCAAGTTTTACTTGGAAAAGAAAGCTAAGATAGAGAAGGAAATACTGCCTTCATGCAAATTCGCTTTAATGATTGGAATGATTGTGGGGTTTTTTTATGGCGTTTCCATGTGTGACCCTCGGAGATTTCTCCCTTTGGGGCAAATATTCCTTATTTAGAAATTATTGTTTCTTTGTTACTTTTGTTCTCATTTTTACATACTCTTTCATGTAATACCACATTGTATCATCACCATTTAGTATCCCCTAGCACGCCGGACGAAATGCTCCGCGGCATTTTGTTCGTCCATTTTGTTCGTCGATAAAATAAGTACCAGTTGAGTACTGGGGTCGAAGTAATCGACTAGTCCCCTCCCACAAAATTTCAGGCCTTGTGCCTATAGTAGAAAGGATTATTATTATTATTATTATTATTATTATTATTATTATTATTAGCTGCTCATTAGATTTTGAGTTCAAGCACCGTTAACACCAGCTTTGCTTTTCATCTTTCTGAGCTTAATCGAATCAAATACCAGTCATCTACTGAGATCGATATAATTCAGTTTCCTCTCAGCAACTTTCTATATACGCAAACAGTTTACTAAAAATCTATAGCTATTTTTATTCTGTAGCTCAATGTACCATGCGTGTGTGTGTGTGTGTGTGTGTGTTTGTGTGTGTGCGTGTGCACGTATGTAGGTACATACATACATGCAGACAGAAAGACACTCAGACACATAGATACAGATATAAATATATATATATATATATATATATATATATATCTACATATATAGATATATGTGTGTATATAGATATGCATATATATATGTATACATGTGTGTGTCTGTGGCGTACCTGTATATACAGATAGATAGATAGATAGATAGATAGATAGATAGATAGATAGATAGATAGATAGATAGATAGATAGATAGATAGATAGATAGATATGCCTATATATAAATAGATTATTCATGCACATGAATGTATACATGTATGTATATGCGTGCACATGTGTGTGTAAGTGTTAGTGCACGTGTTTGTGTGTGCGCGCGCGTTTATGTGTCTGAGTATGTATGTGTGTGCGTACGTATGTGTGTGTGTACGAGTGTTCATACGTTTGCATGTGTGTGTGCGTGTGTGTGTGTTTATCAGGCTAACTGTAAAACAGAAACACTCGCAAAAAGTGAAATTTATTATTAGCATCCGATATCGCGAAGGACAGACTGCCCCCGCCAACACACACACACACACACACACACACACACAGAGGAAGGAGGGAGGAAAATCAATAACAATCATGTGATACATAGCTGATGATGTAAGTTGTTATAAGTATTGATCTGTTTGGTAATGTGATTGATTCGACAGTGAATGTAGCCAATGTACGCTTTGATACGGCTGAAGGTGATTGGGAACTGTAAGAAAGAGAGAAAGGCGTCGGCATAAAAGAGCTTCCGGCTTCTTGCTCACTGGTTCTGCAGAGAGTTCTGAATGAGCAGACGAGCTTACAAAGAGAAGAGAATATTACATATGCGTTCAGCTTTATATGAAATCAGTATATTAGGCGCAGGAGTGGATGTGTGGTAAGTAGCTTATTTACCAACCACATTGTTCCGGGTTCAGTCCCACTGCGTGGTACCTTGGGAAAGTGTCTTCTACTATAGCCTCGGGCCGACCAAATCCTTGTCAGTGGATTTGGTATACAGAAAGTGAAAGAAGCCCGTCGTGTATATATATATATATATAATGTGTGTGTTTGTCCCCAACATCGCTTGACAACCGATGGTGGTGTGTTTACGTCCCCGTAACTTACCGGTTCGGCAAAAGAGGCCGATAGAATAAGTATTAGGCTTTATTTTCTCCTATTCCTTTCTGATGAAGAGCGTAGGCTCGAAACGTAAAAGACTTATTCTTTTTCCAGAGCGTCAAACTAATGCAGTTACTGGATCTTTCTGATTTGGCGGGCGCCACTTTATATTTATGTTATATTTAGTGTGTTTTCTACCGAAACACTTTAAAACTTCGTATACTTGTATATTTTGTCTTATAGAACAGAGAAAAAAATTTATATTCGAAGTTATTTCATGTTAAAAAGATAAAATTTTCTCAATAACACTAAGAGTAAAAGATGTTTTATATGACACATTCTATCAGTGTCCCAAGTTTGAATGTGTTTCGTTAAGAAAACAAGTGGCGCCCACCAAATCAGAAAGATCCAATCTTATGGAATAATGATGTCAAAGTAACTCACGTGCAGTCCTAACCGAGCGAGGCTGTGTTATGTGTGTGTAAGAAAATAAAGCCTATGCATAAATACACACATACATACATACATACATACATACATACATACATACATACATACATACATGCATTCAAATGGTTTGAGTCAGTCTGGGACTATAGCTGAAGATACTTGCCCAAGGTACAGCGCAGTGGAACTGCGCTGGTTGGGAAGCAAATTTCTCAATGACAGAGCTAGTCTGCACTTATTATCCACGCCTGTGCCTAACCCTAACCCAAATCTATTTAACTGACACTCCGTCGGTTACGACGACGAGGTTTGCAGTTGATCCAAGCAACAGAACGGCCTGCTCACGAAATTAACGGGCATGTGGCTGAGCACTCCACGAACAGATGTACCCTTAACGTAGTTCTCAAGGAGATTCAGCATGAGATAGAATGTGACAAGGCCAGCTCTTTGCAAGCTGAGTGGACTGGAGCAAAATGAAATAAAATGCTTGTTCAAGAACACAATGCGCCGCCGGAAATCGAACCCACGACATTACGATCGTAAGCCGAATGCCCTAACCACTAAGTCACGCGCCTTCACACACACACACACACACACACACACACACACACACACACACACACACACACACACACACACACACACACACAGATGGACGCAGGAACAAACGCAGAAAGAGACAAACCTTTCGCTCTCCTGCTTGCACATGTATGCAGAATACAGAAAAGTCAAGTAGTCAAGTAGACAGTGTTTCGTTACTACAGATCCTGTCTAATTAAGCACGCAATGCTACCATATTAATTATCTAATCATCATATTGAGTCCAAATGGCACCGCATCTTAATAAGATAAAAACCAACGACACAAGGGCTGTTGAAAGACTTGTCTCAGTTAATGAGATAATTTTTAACGTATTTGTTCGTCTAGCATTGATCACAGCTATTTATATTGATGTGTTGCATGACCAGCAATCACTAAACTGATACTATCTATTAATGTGTGTGCACGCACGCTTTTGTATTTGTGAGTTAAACACACACACACACACACACACACACACACACACACACACACACACACACACGAGAGTGTGTATGGTGTGTGGATACGCACAGCCATGCATATATATATATATATATATCACATATATAAAATATTTACAAATAGGCGCGGTCGTGGCTGTATGTAATAGGCGCAGACGTGGTTGAGTGAGAAGAAGTATGCTTCCAATCACATGGTTCTGGGTTCAGTCTCACTGAGTGGCACCTTGGGCAAGTTTCTTCTGCTACAACCCCGACCAAAGGCTTGTAAGTGGATTTGGCAAACGGAAATTGAACGAAGCCTGTAGTGTGCATACATGTGTGCGTGCGTGTGTGTATCTTTGAGCTTATCCTTCACCATAGCTTGACACAAGGTGTTGGGTTGTTTACGTCCCTGTAACAGTCCGGCAAAACGAAACCGATCGAATAAGTCGTCGTTATGTATCGTACGCTTGCAGCGCATCGATGACACAACCACGAAAGTTTTCACTGATTCAGTTCTCCAGCTGCCTTGGAACTCTCGTTCAACCAGCTCAGGATATTGTCCAGCCATTGCGTTCTTTGCTTGCCTCTTTGGAAAAGTAATGCAAACGATTAGCATCGTTGGCAATGGTAAGATAAATTGACAATTGGGAAGATTGGCGTCGGGAATGGCAACGGTTAGTTTAGCAGATTAACAACAAGAATGGCAAAGATAACGTTTAACGTCGGGAATGGGAACTGCAGTGGTAACGACTAGGATCATATAGGCAATAGCAAAAATTAGCGTCGGGAATACTACAGTAGAGATAAGCGTCGAGAAAACAATAATATTCATTAGTGTTGGGAATTGCATAGGTAACAATTAGCGTCAGCAATGGTAATGGCAACAATTAGCGTTGGGAATGGTAATAGTAGCTATTAGCGTCATAAATGACGATGGTATTGATTAGCGACGGAAGCGGCAATACTAATGATTGAGGTCAATAAAATCAATAGTAAAGATTATAAATGAGATTAGCAATGATACAAATTAGTGTTGAGAAGGCGATGGTAAAGATTGGGGTCGGATATGGCAATGATAAAAATTAACGTCGGGTATGGCAATGGTAAAAATTAGCGTCGAGCAAGGCAATATACATGTATCATATATATATATATATATATATATATATATA
>NC_068989.1:4660866-4663455 GCF_001194135.2 Octopus bimaculoides
ATATATATGCACACACGTACGTACGTGTGTGTGTGTGTGTGTGTATGATGGCTGTCTTCTCGTTAGACGAGCGTGACCGTCGCTGATACATGTAAGAGTTTAAAGTTGAGTGCGGCTTATACAACATCACAACAACTCTCACAAGGAATACCAAGGAACTCAGAGACAAGCAAAGTGATAAAATATCCGGCTCAGCAGAGCAGTAGGTTTTGCATACAAGTTAGTCTTCTCCTAGAAGGGTGCCTTAACAAAGACCAAGGGTCCTTCACTCTCAGTGCTTACTGCGCCCTCGGACACCAACTTAAATATAGTGAGAGAGGGAAAGAATGAGAAAGAGTGAAAAAGGGCGAAAGAGTTGGAAAGATTGAGAGAGGCATACATTTATGTCGTTGTGTGTCAGTGTTTGTGAGTAAATCTGTGAGCGTATATGTAGCTGGCTATTTCTCATCTTTTTAGTTGTTTTGTTTATAATTTAATTTTCTCAACTAACAAATTCTTATTGTATATACATACATGAGTATGTACATAGATACATATATACGCACATACATACATATGCATATACATACACTTATATACATGTATGCATACACACAAACACACACACACACACACACACACACATATATATTTATATATATATATATATATATATATATATATATATATATATATATATACACATACATATACATATATGTATATATATGTATATATATATATGTATACATGTGTGCGCATGTATATATTCATACACATACTTATGTATAAATATATAGTGAGAGAGAGTGTGTGAGAAGAAAAGAGAGAGAGAAAGAGAGAGTGAGAGTGAGAGAAAGAGAATGAGAGAGAGAGAGAGAGAGAGAGAGAACTAAGTTGGCTTGTGCCATTTTCAATTTGGAATTTTTTCTCAAAACAATTTTAATTCCAAAGTGCTCAAAATCTCTATAGAAAATGTTCGGTTCAATGAAACTAAAAGCAGACAAGATAATTAAATAAGATTTAACCCCTCGTCCACCACCCCCACCCCCACGTCCCTTGTAGAAACAATGCAACTAGAACCCAGCCTCCCCAACTCGACCTTCCTATAACCACCACCACTACCACCGCTGCTGCCGCCACCACCATTACATTGTAGCCAAAGCTTACATCTTAACACTATTCTTCATCACTTTAGCATTAGCATCTCTCCATCTTCATCACCACCACAACACCATTCACCAAATTCACAATCAGCACCACCAAAAACAACCACAAACACTGCCATTTCCAATACTGGCTCATCTACTTCAATTCTAGTATTACAGCTACTACTACTGTTATCTCCATTGCCAGCCACCAACACTCTGAGCCTAAAAGGAAACTTCTAGGCCAGTGATGGATAAACACTGTGACCCATGGGACTTTCTGGTTGGCACATCTAAGGAAAAATTACTTTGAATTCTTTTTAGAAGTGCAGCCCTCTTTATGATGTGTTACACCTGATGCAGTCCACTTCTTGAAAAAGGTTGCCCCTACCTGATCTAGAGAGTCGTTCGACCTGCCAGAAATAGCAGCTAATTCTTTCTTTCAAATCACATCCATAAAGTGATTTTTTTTTCTTTTGTAAGGACACATTTGATAATGTAGTCCAAGATATATTGTAATTGAGTAAAAGATGGAATAATCAAGGCCATACAAATGCCTGCTACAACAGGACCAACCTCAGACTAACAACATCCCCACCACTACTACTGCTGCTACTACTACTACTACTACTACTACTACTACTACTACTACTACTACTACTACTACTACTACTGCTGCTGTTGCTGCTGCTGCTGCTGCTGCTGCCGCTGCTGCTGCTGTTTTCATTGCCACTATCACACTAAGCACAAAAGGAAGCTTCTAGACCATCAGTTCTCAACAATGGCTCCTAGGGGCACATACGGCCCTCAAGCATCCTTCTGGTGACCCTCAACAGTCTTCCCTCTATAAATATGATAGATTTTTCTTTAATTGAGTTGTATTTCCGGTTTTTTTGTTGCAGCCTTCTAAAAAAAAACTGCAGGTTTGGGACCTGGTCCAGATATTAAAAAGGTCAAGAACTACTGTTATGGACAGTCATTCGACCTGCTAGAAATAGCAGCTAATTGATGATGCTAGCTAGTGTCCTAAAGTCTCTTCAAGGACACTAGCTAACAGCATCACCAACACCACCATCATAACAGCTGCCTCCACCCTCATCGTAGCACATTGCCATTCAAACAACGTTGCATTACCACCATCAACATCACCATCTCCACCACTACAACCATTATCATCACAATAAGCATCATTAATGCCACTCCACCACCACCACCACCACCACCACTACCACCACCACCACTACCACCACCACCACTATGTTACTAACAGAATTACCATGACTATCATTACTACTAACACCATCACTACTCTCAGCATTGCCTCCGTTACCACTATTCCCACTACCACCACCACCGCTGCCGCACTCACCACCACTACCGCCACTCTCACCATCACCACCACAACTGCTCTTTCCATCACCACCACCACCACCACCACCATCCTCACCACCACCACCACAAC
>NC_068989.1:4663988-4664575 GCF_001194135.2 Octopus bimaculoides
CACCACCACTCTCACCAGCATCACCACCACCACCACTCTCACCAGCACCACCACCACCACCACTCTCACCAGCACCACCACCACTGCCACTCTCGCCACCACTAACAACTACTAGCTTAACCGTAATACCACTGAGAAAATAGTTGATAAAACACCCACATCAGTCGTCCTGTCACTTATAATTGTTCTCTCTGATCAATGAATCGTGTGAGGATGCATTTGACTCTGCACAAATGCACACAGATTAGTGTGCTTGTGTGTGTTTGTTTGGAAATGTGTGGAGCATATGTATGCATGTGTCTCTGAGTGTGTATATAGATAGACGTAAGTATGCAAGTACATGTACACACATGCATACACACTTGCATACACACACATCCATTTCATATGTCTTCTATCAATTTTTGCTCTCTGCAAATATAATTTATACGGATACAACTGCTTACAAAAATAGGGATTAATGTATAATTTCTTTCTATGTTCATAATTAAATCAATGTTTTAATGATTAGACAGAGGTCCAATAGAATAGCTCTCAGAAACAGACTAAGTACAAATTCATTCTTCCCAACTCCTGAAGCTGTTTTC
>NC_068989.1:4665057-4666025 GCF_001194135.2 Octopus bimaculoides
ATATATATATATATATATATATACATACATATATATGCACACAGATATATGTAGAAATATGTATATGTGTGTGTATGAGTGTGCCTGTGTTTGTTTGCATGTATACACACACACACACACATGCACATAGATATATATCAGGTGAGTGAATATGGATGCACACATGTATGTACATATCTACATGTTTCCATACATGCATATGTACACATGTGCATCAATTTACTCTATTATAGCTGTCCTACTGCACTTTGCAGAATATCTCCTTGTCGTCTTTAATTTTTCCCCACCCTACCCCCACCATTTTCCCATTTTCAATTCATTTTCCAATAATTTTATTACTACTTAATGGGAACATTTGTATTCATATATTTACTTATTTTCTTCTTAAAGTGTCCCTTTAGAATTTACTAAATTTCTCCATTCTCTCTTCTGGTTACTTTTAAAAAGATTACCCATAATTCCTTTCAGCTAATCCATTATCAATATTATCACATTTCTTGATGTGAATTCATGTGTTGAAACCTATTTTCTTGTATCATGGGAGGACCATTATGCTAATAAACACACACACACACACACACACACAGGTTTTACTTCACTTCACTTCTTTATTATTTATTTATCAATTGGTTTGATATTTAACTCTTTAGCATTCAGTTTACTCTGTCAAATGTAATGCTTATTTATTCATATTACTTTGAATTAATCAGGCATTATCTCATGGCTTTTAGATTTCAATGATGAGGTTGTTTATTTTAAGAATGACACAGTAGGGTATGTAGTGACTATTTATTTTTCTGAATGACATTGTAAGGTAGGTGTGAGAGGCCAGATTTGGGCCTCGTGCCTGGAGTAGAAAGGAACAGTGGAGTCCACCAAACTATAAACATGTAGCAGACACACATAGAGATAGAGAGAGAGAGAGAGAGAGAGAGAGAGAGAGAGAGAGAGAGAGAGAGAGAGAGAGA
>NC_068989.1:4667487-4671984 GCF_001194135.2 Octopus bimaculoides
ATATATATATATATATATATATATATATATATATATACGCATATATATGTGTGTGTATATGTATGTGTGTGTATATGTGTATTAAAATCCTACCATTCAATTGTGAAACTATCCTCATTTTCTTGTCTGTTTTAGATTTTTCTCTTTATCTTTTTATATTACCCATAATTCCCTTTTATATTTAATAAGGAATTTCTATTATTCTTTGATTATATTTTCTTATAAATTTTACTTTCTTTGTTAATGTTGTTGTTGTTGCTGCTGTTTATTCTTGTTCTAGTGTTTTCCTTTTTTTTTAATTCCATCTCCCCCCACCCCTATCACAAGTATTGTCATTATACTTTCTTTCTTTTTTCTTTTTTTCTTTCTTTTTTTCTTTCTTTCTTCTTTCCTTCTTTCCTTCTTTGTTTTTATCTATTTTTACTTACTGTTTTATATCTCTTTCATTGATTATTATTTTTTTTGCCTGCTCGCATATCATATGGAATACATTTTAAAAGTTATTTGGACAGTTTTGACATGTAGAGTGTATAATCAGCAACTTCCTTTTCCTCCTCTTCCTCCTCCTCCTCCTCCTCCTCATCATCATCATCATCGTCATCATCATCATCATCATCATCATCACCACTAACATAATCATCTACGTCGTCATGGTCGGCATCATTATCATCATCATTGTCATTCATCATTGTGGTCATCATCGTCTTCATCATTGTCATCATCCCTATCCTCATGACCATCACCACCACCACTACAACTACCACAACCATGATAACCACTACTACTACTACCCGCCACCACCACCACCACCACCACCAGCTTTAATAGCAGTGGTAATAGCAATACCAGCAACACCAACACCAACATCACCACCATTACCACAACCACCAGTATTATCATCATCATCATCCATCATCATAATCATTATATCAGATGATGAGATTGATGAAGGAACATCAGAAATTCAGTTTAATTCATTTGAAGAGCAACCTGAGCATTCACACCTTTTGTCAATGTTTAGTGAAAGATATAAACGTTTGAAGCTATAGGACAGTGGCTCCTTTTCACTACCAAGGACCCTTTTTAATACACTTATCCTTAGGTGTGTGTGTGTGTGTGTGTGTGTGTATATATATATATATATATATATATACCCACTACACTCTCGGAGTGGTTGGCGTTAGGAAGGGCATCCAGCTGTAGAAACTCTGCCAAATCAGATTGGAGCCTGGTGCAGCCATCTGGTTCGCCAGTCCTCAGTCAAAAAGTCCAACCCATGCTAGCATGGAAAGCGGACGTTAAACGATGATAATGATGATGATTACAGTTGTTATTATTATTATTACTATTATTATTCAGGTCACTACCTGGAATTGAATGTAAATAATGTACATAATTCCTCATCTCTTAAATATAATTTAAGAGATGAGGAATTATGTGCATTATTTACAATGTCGATCGAATGATGTGCTTTCGACACACCGGCACAAAATTGTCTCTAAAATACCTACGAAGAAAAATGTGTTCCAAAGTCTACAAAATCTTCACACAAATACAACCAAGCCACACCATTTATGAATATTCCAAAAACTTACATGACTTTACGGAAAATAAATAATAATAGTAACGAGAACCACAGAAATGATAAACGTTAAAAAAAATTGGTATCTCCATTTTCAACGTCACAGTTTTGCGCAAAATACATTTTAAAATATTTGCTTCATGCACAAAAATAAATTTTGTAAAATATAAAATGTTTTTTCTCAGTTCTTTAATGCAACATAAATAGCATTAAACATTTTTATAGAACTAAAAGATTTTATCATTACATACTACATTTAGGTAGCAATAATTCAGGAAATTGCTATCTGATCACAGACCATACACTATTCCATATTACTCTCAGAACTGACTGCACGGACTCTTTGACAACGGGAATGGTTTTATAACGTACATAAAAATTTTCATTCAATATATAAAAATCAGAAATAGCATTCGTAAACTAATAAGAGACGATAACTAAACTAGGAATATAAGCTTTCAAAATACAAACAGTGAAAAATGATGCCATTTAAAATAAGCAGATATGTATGTATAAATTGCATCCATGGGGAGAGTTATATGCTTCAATACACGAATTCACATAAAGAATCTTGCAAACCAAATACAAAAACGAAATATATATATATAGCATATGGTATAAATATAAACAGGGCAAATTTTAGCCATTTCTCTTCAGACTGAAAAAAAATTACGAAAAACCTTAATCGATTTTCGAACCTTGTTGGGTTCTCATCAGAGACGTCTACATCATTCTGACAGTCTCCAGAGAAACGTGCAGCCAAACTATTTATATAGTCAACAAATGCAGCAGTTATTCTATGAAGGAATTCTTAATTTGCATACCGAAAGTGTTTAACAGTCAATAAATGCTAGTCTCCTGTCAACGGGGATCTTAGTTCACACAGTATCAAGGTATGTTATAATAAATATGTAACATATGGTATAATTATAAACAGGGCAAATTTTAGCCATTTCTTCGCATTTCTTCTAGCAGCCGAAGTTCCTTCACATCAAACTCTACCATCTTCAATGCATATGGACAGATTAGATAATTAAGTCAGTCAAAAATAATCATCAAAAAGGGAAGAATGTCACGGTTGGATTGCATTTGATCATAAGTCATCTTATACAGGATCCATCTAGAGTCTTAACAACATCACCAATAGCAACTGAAGGAGTCTTAACGAGATCGTCTGCTAGAAATAGCACTGTCTGAATAAAACATTGTACGGTCACTGTTGGAACGTCTTTGAGTATAGCTGATCTCGGACTAAACCACAACAGCGACAACGGCATACTATGTACGACCACGACACGCCTAACCTCGTTTATCACGGGAGTTTGTTTCCAAATAAGCACAGTGATAAATGAATCGTGTCCATGCACTTTGTGAATGAAATGAATGGGAGATTCACTCACACCAAATTTGCGGCCCACAGCAGCGAAGCTTCCGCCATTACGTATTTTCTTGATCCTCTCTACATTTTCCAGTTGAGAAGTTCTCCATCGGCGTCGTGTAAAATTAGGTTCCTCTGTATTTTTTCTATTCTTTGGTGTCGTGTTAAAGGCACACGGCTTAGGGTGTTCGACTCACGATCGTAAGGTCGTGAGCTCGACATCCAGCGGTACGTTGTGTACCTGAGCCAAGCACTTTATTTCACAGTGCTCCAATCCAGGCTGGGAACCACTGTACAAGCAGAATCTTAAACTGATCGCCAAGCCGTGTTATCTCAGATCAGTTCATGATAAGCGTAACCTGGTTCACAACTAACACAGCTGTGTTACTCCGGATCAGTGATCAATGAATTCATGATAAACAAGGCTACGTGTAATAAAAATGACGTTAATATTATCACTAGAAAGTAATAAGGTCATTTTTGAAGAATATATCTGAAGTAGAGATCAATTATTGATCAGTTTGTCAGACAACAGTCAGAAACTACTGCTGCAGACAATGGTCAAACACTGACTTATAGAGGAAAGTTAAAGGTTAGATTAAACTGATCGGCTGTCAATTGTTAAAGATATTGTAGAAGATAGAACATATTAAATAAGACAGACAGATATATCGACAGACAGACAGACAGATATATCGACAGACAGACAGACAGATATATCGACAGACAGACAGACAGATATATCGACAGACAGACAGACAGACAAATAGGTTGATAGATAGATAGATAGATAGATAAATAGATAGATAGATAGATAGATAGATAGATAGATAGATAGATAGATAGATAGAAAGATAGATAGATAGATAGATAGATAGATAGATAGATACGTAAGTACGTACATCTAAAAACATGAAATAGTTAATCACAGTCTAAACGCTGTTGACCATAGGGTTGCTTGTTCAGAATAGTGACTGTATAGTTAAAAAGGTAAAGTAAATCCCCTAAAAACTACCGTCATAAGTCCCAAGGCGTTCCTTCGGTATTGGTTCAGATAGTGTTGGTGTGAGAAGACGACGTCATCTACCCTCTTTTTCAGCCTCGTCTCTTTATCTATGTCTTGAGGGAAGGTTTTGTAGGAGAATGACGTCATGTACCAATATCGAATGATCGCCAGTCCTGGTACTCTTAGGGCCTGTTTCCCAATTTCCATGGCTTATAAGTGACCGGGCTTACAACATTAGCCATTGAATTGGGCGCCAGTCCATCGCAGAGTTACAGCTAAGGGGACTGGAACCATGTCAAAAGGGATGTTTCGCTCAAGAATACAACGTACTGCCCAGTCCCGGAATCGAAACCACGATCTTGCGATCATGAATGCAGTACCTTCGCCATTATGTCACGAACCTTCACTAGTGACCGTTTGTTGCCATAATGGTGTTGCTTCCTTGCAATTTGCCATTAAATGCTGCTACTGCTGCTCCTGTGATGATGATGATGATGATGATGATGATGATGATGAGGGGAGGAGGAGGAG
>NC_068989.1:4672462-4680083 GCF_001194135.2 Octopus bimaculoides
GGTGGCGGCGGTGGCGGTGGTGGCAAAACTCATGATGTCGCTGCTGGAAGTGGTGATGGTGCACGGTGTTAAATATTGCTGGCAAGAGAAGGAAATGGTTGATGTCTGCCATTGACAACTGGTGATATTTATTAATTGGAGAAACGATCAGTGGACAGGAGTTGAAGACAGTAAACATAGGGTAATGCTTTGTTTTAGTAACTACCACCACTACGACGACGATGATGACGTACGTCACGACGGCGACGACGGCGACGTATGTGATGACGGCGTCGACGCCGATGGCGTGGACGACGATGACGGAAGATGCCATCGACATTGTTTATAATGAAATTTGTTAGGAAAAAACACAATTACTGATATACAAACATATACACCACACAACTCTCTCTCTCTTTCACTTTATATATATATGTGTGTGTGTGTGTGTATGTGTTTATATAATAATAATAATAATAATAATAATAATAATAATAATGATCTTTTGTATTCTAGGCATAAGGCCCGAAATTTTAGGAGAGGGGGCCAGTCGATTAGATCGACCCCGGTACGCAACTGGTACTTAATATATCGACCCCGAAATAATGAAAGGCAAAGTCGACCCCGGCAGAATTTGAACTCAGAACGTAAAGACAGACGAAATACCGCGAAGCATTTCGTCCGGCGTGCTAACGTTTCTGCCAGCTCGCTGCCTTGATAATGATAATAATAATAATAATAATAATAATAATAATAATAATAATAATAATAATAATAACAACAACAACAACAACAACGACAACATTAATTCTTACTATTGGAAGCACAAGGCCTCAAATTTAGGGGAAGGGATTAAGTTGATTACATCGACCCCCAGTGCGTAACTGGTACTTATTTAATCGACGCCGAAAGGATAAAAGACAAAGTGACCTCGGCGGAATTTGAACTCAGAACGCAAAGACAGACGAATTCGCCCTAGATACATTGTATCCGAAAACAAAATGGATGGCCTCGTATGAAACGCCTTTAAAGTGCGCTGGATTTAGACTTGGTGAGACCTCAAGGAATATAAAGCTCTTCGGTCTCTCGTTAAAAACTACAACAGAAAAATCCCATAAAAATTGAAAACATATATTCCTTTTAATTATTTCGAGTTCAAATCCAGCCGATTTCATCTTTTCGGGATCGATAAAATAAAGCACCAGTTAAGAACTGGAGCCAATATAATCGACTTATCGCCTCTCCTCAAAATTATTGGCCATATGCCGCACGAAGATTGTTTATTTTTATGCCTGAATTTAGCTCTGTTTTTGACCATAGGTTTGCTCGATTGGGGTTGACTTGGAGCTACAACATTAGTCTACTCTTAACACCACTTACTCCGAAGCACTACACCACACTATGTTTGCCAAGAGCCCACGAAGGACTGAACAGCTGTAGCGAGGACCTTCGTTTCATGCAGTGGTTCTCGACCAGGGTCCATGTAAGATTTTGTAGCTAAAATTTATGCGCAATGAATTGGGTATATTTCTACAATATACAAAATATTTCAACAATTTTTTTATACAATCCTTAATAATATTTAATTATAGAAATATAATAGGGCTTTTTAAAACATTGAATGAGTATGAGGGGCCAGTAGATTAATGTAGGAATCAAAGGGCTCCATAGGTAAAAAAAAAATGCCCGAGGCGAATTGCAAGTGCATAAGAACCTGTGGGGACACGTCTGTACGAAGAAAAATAAAGGAATTTTTATTTTACAGATTCATTGGTATGCACACGGCTATGCTGAACAACATTAATCAAAACGATATAACACATTAATTAACCAGATAGTTATGATACCTTAAATAGCGAGAAGCACCAGAAGTGCCTCAAGTATGTTTTAATTTGAATGAAACGCGTTACCTTAAGATGTTTGATTCTATTTAACTTTGAAAAGCTCAGAAATTTTAGATATATCTGATAATGTAGCAGTTCTTAGTTGTTTGCAAAATCATTATCCTATTATCGTTAAATCTTGCATACAAGTGGTTAACGGTTAAATTTAACGATAAGAAAAACTGTTCACATCAGTGATTCCTCAAAACTGGGAATTTTTCAATATCTACATTGGATTTCTGAAATTTTAAAATAGGTAATCTATTGAAGTTAGATATCAAAGTATTATCTGATTGCAAATGAATCAATGAATTGCAAGGAATCGGCAACTGAAGTTCTTACATCATCACATCAAAAGGAGCTTCGTGTATTCATAGGTCGTGCTAACGATTTTGTAATTCTCAGAATCTCTTTTGAAATTGATCCAAATTTATTGGAATTCTTCTGCATCATTTCTCCACCATCGATTCTAGTTTTTATTCTTTTAGTGTTGTTCACAATGCTACTATAAATCACTATATTCTTCGATTTCTTTTTTAAAAAGTTCTTTACTGTTTCGTCAGGTATCTGAAAAGAAGTTAATGCATTTGTTACTACTTTCAGCATATCGTTCATTCTTAAAGTATGAACACATACATTTTGTCGGTAAATAAGCTAATGAAGGCATTAGAAAGAACCCAACTAACAGTTTTCTAATTATCCTAATTCTTCTAATTCTTGACTAAAGCTAAATGTTTTTTTTTCTTTTTGAGATCTTATCACAGAAGTGACACCGTCTCTTTAACTATATTAGTGTAAATCGAATTCACTTATTGCTGATTTGACCCCAGAAAACATCCCCCTTAACCCCCGCAATTGCATTGTGTGTGTGTGAGGGAGAGAGAGAGGGAGAGAGAGAGAGAGAGCATGCTAATCATTTGCAAATCAGTTCTCGCAACCTCTTTCTGTTATGCAATAAAAATAAAACATGCGTACTATGTCATATGAAATGTGGAGAATTCTGGAAACTTCCCTACTAACAAAAACAAGCTAACTCGCTTCCCATGTTTCAATTGCACACGCACAGAACTGAGTATACTCAGTTCCCGAGCAGTAAGGGTTAATCTTTGGCAGTCTCTTGCACTGATTTTGAAGTAAAATAAATTTCTTGTAAAGTAAAAGTTTACTATAATCATATGTAAAGATATAGGTAACTGGGCTGTATTTACTATAGCGGTTATTTCATGTTTAATTGCTGAATAAAACGTACATTCTGATGAAGGAAAAGAAAAGATTAAAATAAGAAAGTACGGCATGTTTTACAAAATCCTTTATATTTTAGGCGCAAAGGCCCATCCTCAGACGGAAACAGTCTGGGAAATGTCCAGTTACAACGGGTTCTGTTACCCTACGCCAAGGAGTTTGAGTAGCGTAACAGAAACTGTGTGACTGGACATTTCCCAGACTATTTCCTTGAGGATGGGCTTTGCACCTAAAATATAAAGGATTTTGTAAAACATACCGCATTGTCAGAAGTGTTCTTACGCCCCCTTTCTTTCTCTTCTTCGGTACTACTATGCTTCAAGTGAACTACAACGCTCTTATGTACATTTTGATGATGATCGTTTCAAGGATTCTTGAATAATGGCCAGAAACTATCTTTCATGATAAACTAATATTCTCAAACAATTGAACCTTTTTTTCCCGTGCATGCAACAAGACTTTTTAACAAACTTAACTTCAATGTCTACGTTCTTTGCAATTAGATCAATTCACCTCATAACTTGCATTATATGATTATTTTTACTGATATGTCTCATTTAAATATGATATATAGGTGCAATATCGATTTTCCGAAATTTCTGGTTCCAAAGTCATTCCGGATTAGCGATATTTCCGAACCAGGGGTTATCATCTTGATCAATACACTCTAAATTAGATATTAAATTTACGCAGATAATTAAATGAAATACACGTACCGAAACGTTAGTATAAAGGACATAACGTTTATTAATACTGTACTGTGCATGGAACGAGTAAACTCGTCTGGCGGCCGCGATAATTTGAAGTCCTGCTTGTAAACTAGCGCCAATTATAAGATGTTCTGAGCGGTGATACCTGAGTTATTTGACTTCTACTATAGCGTCGAGTTGACTAATGACTTATGAGGGAATTTGATTGACGAAAACACTACAGAAGAACCACCTCCCCACACGCCACACACACACCATCATCACACATATATATGTACACACATTATATTTGTCTGTGTGTGCATGTGCTTATGTATATGTGCGTGTGTATGTTTGCGTTTGTATGAATATATGTATATAATCAGTAGACGGTTGTTTACGTTTCCATAACTTAACGGTTCAGCAAATCCAACAGATAGAATAAATACCAAACCTAAAATAAAATAGTAGAGTTGATTTAATCGAGCCTTCAAATCAGTGCTCCAGCATGGCCACAAACCAATGATGGAAAAATAAGTATATGAATAAAAGTGTTATAAAAGTGTATAAGAAAATAAATGAAAGAAATAGTAGAAAAAAATAACACCAACAACAAAAACCCCCGTCTAATATAATAACTATAACGTTTATAGCACTTCGTTGCTTCCATAACTCGATTTACTACAAACTGCTATTCCATAGTGACGACCAACCGAAAGCTGCGGCGGCAATGTTTGTTGTGTACACTCGATTGACAATGTCGGCTTTACAAGCTTTCTCCTCCTTTCAACGCCTTTGTGCTTGATTTGTCTGGCTTTACTGGCCAAGGAAATGACTAACTATGCTAGGCCAGATTAGGCTAGGTCCATGCCTGGCCTTTTTGTGGACTTATATTTACTATATGACCGTTGGTGGAGCCTTGGGAAGAGGACCTGCTCCCTATAGTTTTTACGGTAAGTTCCGTTCATTTATTACAGCTGCCCCCCCCCTCTCTCCCTCTCTGTCACACTGACTCTTAATGTCTAAGACCTGATGACACAAACCTTTAATTTACGTGTAAAAGGGGACATTTTTAATGTAACAATTTAATTGAAACTTATTTATTAGGGGTCGAATATTCGTAATAGAATAAATAAAATAATAGTTGTGTTGTAATACTTAAGTTTCGACTCATAAAAAAAACCCACCTAAAAAGATGCGAAGAGACTTTTTTTCACGCACTCGACACGTTTGACTGAACGATGCTTGTAATTTTGTTTATTATATCTTTTCTTAATTAAATTAAGTATATTTATATATTTTTTAAAAACTACTGATCAGAATTATTAGAATATTAGAAATAATTAGAAGAATAATTAGTAATATTAACTAAAAAGATGCGAAGAGAGACTTTTTTACGCTCACGTTTGATTGAAAGATGCTTATATTCTTATATTTTTGTTTATATATTTTCTTAATTAAACCGAATATTATTTGAAACAAATATATATATATGTGTATATATATATATATATATATATATATATATATTAAAATGCTTCATTTGACAAACTGAACAATATAAAGTATGTTAGTTGTGTTCAGGTGTGGCAGCCAAAGTTAACAGATTAATCTTATCTATTTCTCTTTCTATTTATTCTAGCCATGTCGTCTGTATCTCTGTCTACCTTCATCTGTCTCTCTCTCTCTATATATATATACACTTTCTATACACACTCTTCTCTAGTCTTTCATGGACACACAAATATATACACACACACACACAGATAGATACACACATACAAACATACATACATACATACATACACATACACATTCATACATACATACACACGTACATATATACAGACTCGTAAACACACACGTAGACACATACACATTCGTACATACATACATACACACACGCACATATATACACACTCATAAACAACCACACACTCATACACACGCACATACACTCACACATGCACATTTATACACGCACGCACACTCACAATTACACATACAGACATGCGCACGCATACATACATACACACATACATACATACACACAGACACATACATACATACATACATGCATACATACACTTACCCACTCACATTTAAGTATTTATATATGCAAACACACATACATACGCATATATACATGCACGCACACTTAAGGCAACTATATATTCACATAAACATACACACTCTCTCACTCACACATTTATACACACACTTATACATATCGGAAATGAAAATCACGGATTAACGATTTGTGAAGTTTTCAGCTTCTGCTAGAAATAATATCTCTGAAAATATACCGTCTCACAGAGATAAACACAAAACACCTTTTATCATGTATATATATATATATATATATATATATATGTATGTATGTCTGTGTGTATATATATATATATATATATATATATATATATATATATATGTATATATATATGTGTGTGTGTGTGTGTGTGCATGTATGTGTACGTATATGTATGTGTATATATGTGTCAATCGAGGTTTAACGAAGGGCTCAAACTACGGGTCTCAAAGTGATGTACCCCCCCCCCTTAAAATGGGACACGTTAGATAATGTGACCTTAAATTTCCTTCACTTAGAAAAGAAAAAAAAATACAGGCTGGTCACGGTTAGCAATTCTATTGATCATAGGTCTGCTCTATCATGACTTTACCTGGGGCTAAACAATATGACCAACAACAATGATGAAGTGGCCAGGAAATGAGGGTTTAGTTTATTAGATGGGATCGTTTATAAATCGACCCCTTATTGTGTGTCAGTAGCTGTATTGTTACTGCTCGTGTTTTATAAGTGTGAGTATGAATGAATTGTGTGCTTTTAAAGACAACTTGCCGGTTTCTATTTCAGCTTTTCCTCTTCCCTCTCTCTCTCCCCGCCATTGTTACACCCACATTCAATACATATGTGTGTGTGTATAAATATATTTTACATATGTTTATACGTTTTTACATATTTTTCACACACACACACACACACATATATATTTACACACGCACGTTTATATAGTCAGGCAATATAAACACATGTACACACATCCATTCATACGTATATGTGTGTGTGTATCTATGTATGTGTATGCATATACTCATATATATATATATATATATATATATATACATACACACATACATACACGTGCACATGTACACATGCATACATACGCATTTATACACACACGAACACATACACACATACATACATACATACACAAACAGTTTGTTCAAATTTTTTACCTTGTTTCGTCGTTTAGCCCCCTCAGGCCTTCCTCTTCCCCACCCCTCCAACCATCAGTCCCTGATCTAGTAGACCTTTGAAGAAAGGTATTCCACCCGTAACCCCCACACCGCTGTCTTTTTTTCTTTCTTTATAAGCACAATGCAGTTAGGACCACATTATCCAATGCGTACTTCTATCCAGCTGTGACCACCCCAACCTATTTTTCGACGTAAGGGCACCTAGGACCAGGCTATTTGTCTACTTCCGTTTATTAAAACGACGACAATGGTTTCGTTTTAATAGCGATTCGGCTGCTATTTCTTGTAGGTCAAGCAGTTGTGTAGTGTAGGGACATCGTCTTCGAGTCGATTATTTTGGTGAGAGTGGTGTAAAATTATATTTAAAAAATTGTAATAGATAGTCCGTTAAGTTTCTGTTCCATCAAAATCGATTTTAATGTGAGTGTGTATATATATATATATATATATATATGTGGAGTGGTGTATAAGTGTGTGTGTGTATGGATATATATATCTATCTATCTATCTATCTATATATATATATATATATATATATATATATAT
>NC_068989.1:4680376-4682419 GCF_001194135.2 Octopus bimaculoides
TATATATATATATATATATATATATATATATATATATTATGTATGTAATTCAAAATTCGAAACATGACGGGTAGTGAAGTTTTTAGTTTCCAGTGAATAATCATAAAACTCTATTACGTATCGAGTACTCTTTGTTTCTTCTTATTCATTGTACAATTCTATCAACCACACGTACACATACATTCGAATTATAATTTTGTTGATAGTAGTTTTTGTACTTCAAGTATGTACCTTGTGCGATCAGTGTTCGTTGTATTTATAGTGAGCGACCCCTTATTTTTAACTCCGTACATGTGTGTGATACACACACACTGATGGTCGATAGAATATTACAAATCAGTTATGACTAACTAATATTTTGTTTCCTAGTAAGCCAAGATTTTAACACTAAAACCACCATTTAAATAAGTAAAAGGTATCGAACGAGTCTGTTGTGTCGAAATAGCAGCCATTCAAATAATATCCTGTCACCTTATAAAAAGAAAGAAAAAAAGAACTGACATATTGTATGATACAGCCCTAGATTTACTTTACCGTGGAAAAAAAAAAAAAAAAAGAATAGGTGGTCATAGTTGAAGCGCCTTTGATGATCGATTTGCCTGACATCCGCGAAATTATAATTAACAATATTTTAATTTTCATTAACCCTTTTATTTCCTCGCAAAAAATGATATACAATAATGATTATTAATATTATTATTCCGCCGAGGTCAACTTTGTCCTCTTTGGGGTCCGATAAAATATAATCACTTACCCCCTCCCCCGAAATTACTGGCCTTGTGCCAAAATTATTATTATTATTATTATTATTATTATTATTATTATTATTATTATTATTATTATTATTATTATTATTAAGATGAAGATTAAGGCGGCAAACTGGCAGAAACGTTAGCACGCCGGGCGAAATGCTTAGCGGAATTTCGTCTGCCGCTACGTTCTGAGTTCAAATTCCGCTGAGGTCGACTTTGCCTTTCATCCTTTCGGGGTCGATTAAATAAGTACCAGTTACGCACTGGGGTCGATGTAATCGACTTAATCCCTTCCCTTAAATTGCAGGCCTTGTGCCAACAGTAGAAAGTATTATTATTATGAAGGCAGCGAGCTTGGCAGAATCGTTAGCACGTCTGCCAAAATGCTTAGTGGCAGTTCGTCCGTCTTCACGTTCCGAGTTCAAATTCCGCCGAGGTTGATTTTAACCTTTCATCATTTCCGGGTTGATGAAAACAAGCACCAGTTGACACTAAGATCGATGTAATTGACTTATCCCCTCCCCGAAATTGCTGGCCTTGTGCCAAAATTTGAAACCATTATTATTATAATGATGGTAATACGTACGCATCAATTACATTGTTTCGTTAGGAAAAACGTTCAGTTTAAAGTTGTCGAGCTGGCAGAAACGTAAGCACGCCGGGCGAAATGCTTAGCGGTATTTCGTCTGTCCTTGTGTTCTGAGTTCAAATTCCGCCGAGGTCGACTTTGCCTTTCATCCTTTCGGGGTCGATAAATTAAGTACCAGTTGCGTACTGGCGTCGATCTAATCCACTGGCTCCCTCCCACAAGATTTCGGGCCTTGTGCCTTGGGTAGAAATGAAAAACGTTTCCTAATCATTTTGAATGGACTTGGTTCGGGTTTCATTAGAGCGTATACGATTGTGTTCAACTTGCTGAAAATGGCAGCGAAATGTCACGTTGATCATATTTTCCCGTCTTAACGAATAGTACATTAAATAATGTACTCCTTGGAAGACTTTGAGAAGGAAAGAGATAGAATAATCACGGCTGAAATGCCTTTGATCTTGCTAGATTTGATATAACGTAGCTAAGACTCGGCCATTCGATCTGCAAGAAATAGTAGCCAATAACTTAAAGGATATGATTATCACTTCTGAAAAAGGAAATCAGAAAGCTTGTATATGTATATACGAATTGTTCGTGCTCCAGCATGACCGCAGCTGCATGGCTGAAACGAATTAAAGAATATATGTGTGTGTGTGCATAGACATATATATATATATAGATATATATATATATATATATATA
>NC_068989.1:4682965-4685640 GCF_001194135.2 Octopus bimaculoides
AACATATATATATATATATATATATATGTATATATATATATACATATATACATGTATATATACACATATATACATGTATATATATATATAAATATATATATGTATATAAATATACATACATACATATATACGTATATATATATAAATATATATACAGACATATATACACATATATATACATACATATATATATAAATATATATCCATACATACATACATACATACATGTAAGTACGCACACACATTTATACGCAGACACGCAACACGGATGCTTCTGTTTTTTCGGAAAATTCCCCTTTGTATATTTTATAATATTGTACGTAAACACAACGTAGTTGTTGTACAGTCTGACAGATGTGTGTGCGTGATATTTATATATATTTGGAGATATGTATATGCAGACATGAGACTGTATATGTATATATGTATGTAATATATATCTATATGTATATACGCGTATATAAATGTACACATACATATGTAGTTGAAATATACAGATAAATATAGTTATGTGGGTATGTATATATGTTTAGATAGATAGATAATATATACACGCAAATATATACATTTGTGTGCATGTGTATATACAGAAAGGCCTAATCTGTTTTATGTGCAGTACTCCGCCAACAGGCATATTTCAGCCTGATTAGATCTTGTCTACTTCGACATCCCATGAGAATCAAAGACAATTTGGCAACTTCCTAATTACAAATCTAGAGTCACATTGGAATTCTAAGTTTTATTTAGAGCAACCCTAAATTTGAACAGTAATTATCTATAAAAAGAAACGTACGTGTCGGATATGTTATATATGGGTGTATATATAAGACATATAGCGTATATATTATGTATATAGTGTATATGTACTGTATCTATGATCTCTGTGGAGTCTCATCGACTTGCATGTTTGTTTCACTAGCATACTGTTCTGTTGATGTGTGTATGTGTGTATTGCATGTCTGTGTATTTTTTTTTATATACGCGAGTGTACTGTGTATATATATGTGTACGCGTGTATGTGTTTGTGTAAAATTTAGTTTTCAAAGGTTATATCTGAATCTTGGATATTCAAACAAGCGCCAGAAAGCAGTTCCTGTAGCAATCGAAATTGCTGTACTTTCACAAATGAACATCAGTCTTACCAAGCTTTCTTTCATTCGTTATTAATTGATCATATACAGCAAACAAATTGAATTGCGTTATTACTGAGATGTCACAGAAAGTACATCGCTACGTGCAGGCACTTAAAAACAATATCGAGATGCACGTTCACGTGTGCAATCAGTTAAAACAAATAAACCGCCGAGCAACTTTCTAAAGTCTCTGACAAGTTTCTTCTAATTTCTAATTGGTCTTTTGCAAGACAAGTCTTTCATTTTCATTGCCTTGTCTGCTTGGTAATCTTTTCTTATTCTTATCTTTAACAGCACCTGTGTGTGTTGTGTGTGTGTGTGCGCCAAATAAATTGCATCACAAAATATTGCTGCACGACCAGGTTAAAAAGGGGGGGAAAAAAGCACAGATATGGCTGTGTGGTTAAGAAATTCGCTTCGCAACCACGTGGTTTTGGATTTAGTCTCTCTGCGAGGTACTTTGGGGAAGTGCTACTCGCCTTGCGAGTGGATTTGGTAAACGGAAACTCTGGATTATGCTTATATTATCAATCAGAGGCCTTCTAGCCATTACCATCCCGTTATTTTAGAAGTGTGTCAACGACATTTTTCCATGTATCCTTTCATTTTCCGAGACGCTCAGGTATGATTCAAAGGAGGTTTGACTGCTATTTCTTGCTGGTTGAACATTAAAAACTCCCTCTTTTATTCATCTTGTAGTGTACTTCATTTACTACTCTGTTGATGATACAGATAAAAAACGACCATAAAGCGCATCGAGTGGTAAAATCGGCAAAGTCGATCGTAGATCAAATCCCGTCACGGTCGATTTGCCTTTCATCTTCCGTGATTCATTAAAAAAATTAGTCCTTTAAGTATTAGGGACGTATGTGTGTAGATATATATATATACACACACACACATACATACACAGGTTAATAGTAAAACCTAACTAAAATTTGTGGTCTTGATCTTATTTTAGAAATAATTAATATAATTGAGGTTATATTATTTTA
Organism: Octopus bimaculoides; assembly: GCF_001194135.2. NCBI lineage: Eukaryota > Metazoa > Mollusca > Cephalopoda > Octopoda > Octopodidae > Octopus > Octopus bimaculoides. The sequence goes on from NC_068989.1 coordinate 4,685,094, forward strand.
GATTCGAACGTTTAATAAACGTACGTTAGGCTACCTATGCAAATATACCTTTACAGACACGCTGAAGGATAATTCTAGTAGTTTCGTTTCGACTGGACATTACCGAGTTCAAGAATATTAATTTCACCTGCTCTGGAGAAGAAATAGAAAGAGAGATAGAGAGTGAGAACTACTAAAAAAATATGATGATCAACAGGCAGTGTTTATACATTTGTAGCTGCGGTGGCGCGCGTGTGTAATGTATGTATATTGTTTACAAACGAAAGAGGTGTAATTTATATTTTTATATTTACTCTGAATCGGTTGCATTGGAATGAATCACTGAACTTACATTGATGTGTGTGTGTGTGTATGTGTGTGTGTGTGAGATACACGTATGTATGTACATATGTATATGTATGTGTGTATATATATATGTATGTGTATATATATATATGTGTGTGTGTGTATATGTCTATGTATATATATCTATGTGTATATATATATATGCATGTCTATGTAGATATATATATGTATATATATATATGTATATATATATATGTATATA
>NC_068989.1:4685650-4685914 GCF_001194135.2 Octopus bimaculoides
TATATATATATATATATATATATATATATATGTACGTATATATATATATGTGTATATATATGTACGTATATATATATATATGTGTATATATATGTACGTATATATATGTATATATATGTACGTATATATATATATATATGTACGTATATATATATATATATGTATATATGTATATATATATGTATATGTATATATATATATGTATATATATATATATGTATATGTATATATGTATATGTATATATATATATATGTATATATATA
>NC_068989.1:4686029-4690839 GCF_001194135.2 Octopus bimaculoides
TATGTATGTATATATATATGTGTGTATAGATATAGATATATATATTTATATATCTGTGATATATATGTATGTATGTATATATATATGTGTGTATAGATATAGATATATATATATTTATATATCTGTGATATATATATATGTATGTATGTATATATATATGTGCGTATAGATATAGATATATATATTTATATATCTGTGTATATATATCTGTATATATATATATATATGTATATATGTCTCAGTAGGCAGGTATATATTTGCTATTTCAATATACACTTGCATTCATACACACACACAAAAAAAGAAAAATCTCTTATAGAGATTTTCTCAAAAAAAAAAATTTGATTATTGTTGAATTCTGCTCAACAAGTCATTGTTATCAACTTGCGGCTGATATCGATAGACTGCTAATAATGATTGTGCAGGAAGGAATGCTACAAGAAAATCATGTTAACCTGAAAATTTCTTCGTGGTTGTTTGACCTGCTGCAAATAACACCCTACTATCAAATGACTTGTTGCACACTGTCATTTACTTAATTCAGTCTCTGGATTGCGACAATACAGGGGCACTGCCTTGAAGTGTTTAGTTGAACAATTCACCGTAGTTATTTTTTAAAGTTTGGTACTTATTCTATCAATGTCTTTGGCTGTACCGCTAAGCTATGGGGACGTGAACAAACCAACTCTGGTCGTCAGGCTTTGCTGGGAGCTTAAACACACTACAGGCTTCCACACGGTTTCCCTCTGCCAAGTTCATTTGTAAGGCATTGTTTTGCTTAGGGCTATAGTAGAAGACACTTAACCAAGATGCTGAGCAGTGGATCTGAAACCAAAACCACTTGGCAGCAAAACAAGCTTCTTGACCTTGCAACCCTCTATATACTGTACTTGACCATATGTTTTTTGTGTATACCATTGTAAAGTCACCTAATTAGTGAATAGCCTTCATACACTGTACATACATAAATATATCCTCACAGTGGTGCTACTATAGTGTGTGGCCTACTGCACTCTCCGTAGTCTATTCTGTGAAATGACTTGATCTCGCTAAAGTGACACCCTCACTGTTGTATGATCTAGTAAAATTGTGCCAAGGAGGTCTAGTAGTATATCCCTGGAACTATCACCACAGTTATCAAAGATCAGACTCACTCCCCATTGCATCATCATTTTAATGTCCACATTTTCATGCATGCATGCATTAGAGACCGATAGAATAACTACTAGGCTTACAACGAATTAGTCGATTTGCTCGACTAAAGGCGGTGCTCCAGCATGGCCGCAGTCAAATGACTGAAACAAGTAAAAGAGTAAAAAGAGTATATATATATATATGCATCTCACCACCACTGCTTGACAAGTTAGCAATTCAGCAAGAGAGGCCAGTAGAATAAGTAGCACACTTAAAAATATGTATTGGGGTTGATTTGTTCAACTAAATTCTTCAAGGCGGTGTCTCGGCATGGCTGCAGTCCAATAACTGAAAAAAGAAATACACATGCACACACACACACACACACTAGTGTGCGCACGCAGTGTAATTTCTAACAAAAGCATGAACCCACTAATTTTAGGCAAGGGTGTAGTCTGTCAAAATGGTGCTGCATAATACTTGACTAGTTCTTGTTTTATTGACTCCATAGTGGGAGTGTGTATTCATACATAAAGAACATAAACACATGTGATAAATTGAACGTGACGTACCTATTACTCTGAGATTCTTGCTGGGAACAGTCTTTGATGAAAGCATGTATTAATTATATTACATTGAATCTGCCAGCTTGAGGTATACATCTGTATACACTGTTACCTTTTAGCATTGAGTATTTTTTTTTTTTTACTAACCCCATGCAGCTTCATAATAATAATGGTTTCTGCTTTAGGTGCAAAGCCAGTTCTTTTTAAGGGAGGGTATCAGTCAGTTTCATCGATCCCAGGACTTGACTGGGTTTTCATTCTATTGACCCTGAAAGAATGAAGGGCAAAGTCAACCTTTGATTTGAACTCAGAATATATAGAATCACACACACACACAAACACATATATTTTTATTGGCAGTGAATTGGTTGATGTAAAGAACGACAGAAGAATATAAACGAGGTATAGAATGGAACACAACTCAACTAGATGATTTAGATGACATTTGTTTGTTCTCATACACACCTCAAGAGTTACAAGATAAATCTGAAAGAATTAGTCAAATAGCCAACACATTAGGTTCCAAAGTCAACGAGAGGAAAACATACACTCTTTGTAAAAATATAACAGATGCTGACCGTGTGAATTTAACTACCTTGGCATCAAAATAATTGAATTTAACTATCTAGGTACCAAAATAACAATGGATGGAGGCTGCATTCATGAAATAAATACAAGAATCAGCATAGCTAACCAATCATTCGGGATGTTAAACTCAATATGGAAATCATCAATACTCAGTAATAGCACCAAAATATGATTTTACAAAAGCAACATATGTAGCATATTCCTCTATGGATCCAAATATTGGAAAACAACCAAAAGTATTGAAAAGAAATTGGAGGTGTTTCAAAATAAACATTTACGAAACATTTTGAAGAATTACTGGCCGAATATGATCTCGAATAACCAACTACACATTAAGGCTAATGTGAGACCAATAAGAGAAACTATCGAAGCAAGGAGATAGAAATGGCTGGGTTAAGTTTGTCACTATAAACCAAACTCAGTTGTCAGGATTGCTTTGCAATGGGTCCCACAAGGTAAAAGAAAATGTGGTCAACTAAAGGAAGTGTAGCAGAGAACAATAACAAAAGATCTTAAAAGCAGAGGATTAACAATGGAACAAGGGATATGTGGATGAGGTTTGAAATGGGAATAATAATTGATGCCAAAAATTCTGAAAGGTACTGTTAAATTGGATAACAGTACAGGATGTGAACTTAAGTGATTGAAGAACTGATATTATTAGATTTTGTTGTTTATGTGATTGCCTGCAGAAATGTTAATAAACTTAACGGATCAGTTTGGTCATAAACACTATTGTAATGACTTTAACACTTCATGCCTTGTTTGGCAATGCAGCAGAAATTAACTTGCACTTTGGAAACAGTGGAGAAGTGGTGAAAACAAAGGCTCATTAAACTTTGGTTGCTGTAAAGAGTGAAGCAGTATAAAGTTTTAGACGAATGTGTTTTAGGTAATGAAAGGACATTAGAAATTGCAAACAAATGGGTAGGTTAAAAGGTGCAAACAAGAATTACATGAGCTGATTGCAGTGATTGAGAGATGTAAAGTATGAGGTGGGGAAGACCAAAAGGGAAATTGTTGGTGTAAGTGGTGGGCGTGGTGAGAAGAGCTGGCAGTGTTGTGAGTTAACCAATAGTTTCTGTTTAGTGTTGTGTGTTTGTGTACACACCTACATCTCTTTCACTAATTCATTCATCACTGATGCGCTAATTGTGAAATGCATTATGCTTATCCCAAATTGATCTAGCATGACATGGGTTAACAATTAGTCGAAGATTCTACTTGGACTACAAAAAGCATGCCCCAGCAATTACCCACAGTGCTCAGAACAACTTGGGGCTTTGGAACAAAAACTATTTTTTCAATGTTCTATCATTTATTTATCATTAATTCATTTAACATAGCATGTCTTTGTTTTTTTTTAACAAACCCTAAACCTGTGATAAACGAGGATATATAATTTCTAGTTAGATAGCTGGTCAGTGTGGTGTAGTATCTTGTTGGCAGAGAAATGGAAAGATAAGAGATTGAAATAATCACATTATGTGATAATAATTTAGTTTAGGCTGCTGTCACAGATCATGTGACAACAACAGCTACACTGCATATTGCATCACAGGAGTAAATGTTGAGCAAAACCACATTTTCTATGAGGTCTTCTTACAGATTACTTCTGTCATGGCTGGTCACTTCAATGGACATATGGTGGCTAATGTTATGTAAATTACTCCAATATGCATGGAGGCTAAGAATATAGTACAAGAAGTGAATTGTGGTCAAGGTTCTTAGATTATTTGTAACACAGAAATCTATGTGCAATACCGACTTCAGGAAACTTGACAGTCACCTGATCACACCGACAATTCAGGCAACCACATAAGGCAGGTAGATTTTATACTAACTAGGAAACAGGTTAGACAACTAGTGAATACTAAGAATTTGCCTAGTGAAGAATGTACCTCTCAATGTTAACTGGGGTTTAGTGACATCTGAATAAGAGTTAGATGGGAGAATCGAAGACACAAGACGATTCAGGGAAGGAAGGTACAGAGGGTAACAAACTTATGACATAGAAAACAACTGAGAATTTCTAATGAGGCAACCTACTGCAAGCCACAGACCAGAAATATTGATAGAGCAGGAATTTAGCCAGATGGAAGGTGAGATCGTGGTAGAGCTGTATAATAATAGAAAGAATTAAATAAGCTTGAAATATTGGTAGAAATGGGAGTCTGCTATAAGAGGAATACATGAGATATACATAGCACAGCTGGAGTATGAAGATTAAACTAATAAAGACGCAGTAATAAAGTCACGATTTTGGCTAGGAAAAAAAGTCATAATTAATATATGGGATCCGGACAAAACCCCGCTAGGACAACCTCCCCTCTGACCCCCACCCCAGACAAAACCCCTGTGATTCTTTTCCTGTGACTTTTTCCGTGACTTTTTTTTTGTACCTGGATCCGTGTGTATATATGTGTGTGTATATATATATATATATATATATATATATATACACACACACACGTGCACGTGTGTATATATACACGTGTGTGTTTATATGTATATATTCACAC
>NC_068989.1:4690849-4694928 GCF_001194135.2 Octopus bimaculoides
TATATATATATATATATATATATATATATATATATATATCAGTGTGTGTGTATTACACATATACTTATTTCAAAACTTCCACTGGCTATATGTCTTAAACTCATTTCCCCCACACATATTGATTATTCAGCGCTCTGACTCAAAAACCTCAATTCATATTCCCAATGTCTTCTTTTTAAGCCTGGCAGTTCTCAGTTAGGGCTTGCTGTACCCATGGAAACACAAGCAACATCGCTTACTCACTCATGCTCAACATGCGTCTAAACGCAGTCCCGCATTCACGCGATTAGGAACGCACACATCCATAATACTTTATATCGTGTCTTTCGCTTGAAATATACTTGGACACGCTACAGAGGATTCACCGTCTTATTTTATCTCTTAAAGGCTGCATGCTGGATCATACTAGCATGAGCTTGTTATTAACAATGTGTGTGTGCTGCAGTGATATATGTTAAATACATGTGTGTGAAAATTATATATACATATATATATATATATATATATATATATATACATACATACAATTAAAAGGGTAAAGGTTTATCAATTTATCAATTTATTAATAAATCAACAATTAATAATTTTTACCAAGCCCTTCGGTATGTAAACACCATTATCGGTGGAGAACTTATTTAAAAGTTCTTATACATTTATAAACATAATTAAGGGATCAGCAAACATTTGCTATTCTGTTGGAGTCTCAGCTTTTTTAGCTGCTATTTCTGAACTTCGGTATATGGTGAAGCAAATGTTTGCTGATCCCTTAATTATGTTTATATATATATATATATATATGCATACATACATACCCACATGCAAATTTATTCTGTGTTTGCACCCGTATCATGCTTTTAAACTTCGCCCCCGCAACTACACGATTTCTGGTTCGGTCTTACCACACAGCACTTCTGGTGTCTTCTATCAATCTATCATAGGCTCGAGTCAGGCCAAAGCCTTATGGGTGAAATTTAGTAGATGGAAACTAGAGGAGCCCTGGAAGCAGGAAATGTTCCCCATTTGCGATAGTAGACTGAATCAGTCACTCAGTTTACGAAGGTGGTAAACCGAGTGTCGTTGGGTACCCCTAGGAGAGTTCGCTCTTGTAAGCATCACCAGTCATAGGACACCCTAAAAAGGGCCGGGTTGCTTCCTGTTCTCCTCATTAATGCATTTTCGTTTTAGTAGTTTTTTAAGGCATTAGATAGCAGCTGCGTAAGGGATGTGAAATTATATGAACCAGAGACGAAAAGTGTGGGATGGCTGGTGGTAGTGATTGGTAATAAATATTCCTTTTTATCTACATCTTCCCCCTCTCCTTTTTTCTTTTTGTCCCCTCGTTCCCTTCCCTCATTCAATATCGCCTCTTCCTGTACCCCATGAACTTCGTTTGTCAACGTTATTATTATTGTCTAATAACATGCTAAGGTTATAAACGGGGTTGTCGGTTGACTTTCATTAGCTTAAAAGTTCAAAGGGAACTTCATCGCCTCATTATCTGTTGGTCTTTAATTTTCTATATCGTTGTGGTGACCTTGATGGGGGTTCGCATTTGACCTCGTATTTTTCCTTTTCGCTTTAACATTTCATTTTTACTCTTTCATTTTCGAATAGTTTCCCATTTTATGATGCATGATTGGCTTTTAAAAGAAAGCGTGTTTTACTTGCGCATACACATACACACGTACGCAAACATCATTATGGCTTTAGCTGTGCTGGTTAAAGCGAAAGAACCGAAGCATTTGGTTTGTACAAACAAACATAAAATAAATTTATGTACTCGTTATACGCATGCATGCAATAAACACTGCATTTTCATTTACGGTAAATTTCATAGGCTAACGTACAACCGGTCCACAAAATTTTGTAAAGTTTACATAAAAAAAGGCTCTTTTTAAAGTTAAAAATCCAGAAACAAAAATAGAACAACTTTTGCTTACTTTAACCTTGTTCAAGTTAACAATATGATGAATAACATTTTCTTTTCAAGACACCCAATTATTATCATGGATTTTCTAAAGCCTTAAACATTTTATGAAAGAACTCTCGTGGTGAATCAGTGCACCGTGACGCACTGTTTAAAAGCTATTGCCTTATCGCGTTGGATAAAATGCTTTGCGGTACTTGTTCCGGTTCTCTGCTTTTCGAGTTCAAATCTCACTGAGGTCAACTTAGCCTTTCATCCTTTCGACTTCGGTAAAGAAAGTACCAATCAGAGCAATGGAGCGACTGAATTGTTAGATCGTCGAACGAGGTATCTTGTGTCTGTTCTGGCTCTGTGTTATGAATGTATACATATACAGGCGCAGGAGTGGCTGTGTTGTAAGTAGCTTGCTTACTAACCACATGGTCCCGGGTTCAGTCCCATTGATGGCGCTTTCGGCACCTCTAGCCTCGGGCCGGTCAAAGCCTTGTGAGTGGATTTGGTAGACGGAAACTGAAAGAAGCCTGTCGTATATATATATATGTATGTATGTATGTGTGTCTGTGTTTGTCCCCCTCCCACACACACACCATCGCTTGACAACCGATGTTGGTGTCTTTACGTCCACTTAATTTAGCGGTTCGGCAAAAGTGGCCGAGAGAATAAGTACTCGGCTTACAAAGAATAAGTCCTGGGGTCGATTTGTTCGATTAAAGGCGGTACTCCAGCATGGCCGCAGTCAAATGACTGAAAAGAATAGGTGTCTAGTTTCCATAAAATGTTCGTGTGTCTATGCTCATAGTATGGAGTCATTTTTATTTTATTCAACATGGCAACATGCCCGCCACTTTTCAAGCTGCGACCCATCCCACCACGAGAACTACTGATTAAAGTGAGATAATAAAAAAAATAATGATAATAAAAAGCTATACCTTTCAATAAATAGTCATAAGACTAGAACAAGGTACAATAAATGAAGATTTGGCAACACCGTAAAGAATGTGATACAGAGAAAACTGCTAAAAGAATAAGAAAGAATATGTAAAACAAGCGAGCAGGCTAACCAGATTAAATTAAATGTTTTCTGATCGTCCAGAAAATTGTAATTACCAGTGGGGCCAGATAAAGCGACAGTTGCGAGGTTTAGACTCTTTGACTGAGAACCTGAAGGAAGAATACGGAGTGAGGAGATGGTCTTTAGAGAAGAGATATGAAGCAGAAGATTGATACACGAATCGTATGGAATGATGTGACGATTTCAATTTTCCGGAGCGATCGATTGAAATCTTTTGCGCAGGTGTTTTACAGTAACAATGATGCATCCTGTCTGTGGAATGTTGTGGGGTGGAAGTTGTTTTGAAATTGCCTTGTGGCTGTATTGAATTATAAATTAGCAAGGAGCTATTTGGAAATAAAATTACTTCTCGATCAATGATGCTTTCCACATGTTTCACACCATCTATCTTTTACTAGTTTCAGTCATCGGGCTGCGGCCTTCCTGGAGCATCGCTTTGAAGGATTTAGTCGAATTAATCGACCCCGGTACTTATTCTATCGGTCTATGTTGCCGAACCTCTAAGTTACGGCAATGTAATCAAACACAGGTTGTCAAGCGATGGTGGAGACCAAGACACAAACACACATATACGACAGAATGCCACACAGTTTCTGTCCATTAAAATCATGGTATTGTTCGACCCTAGGCTACAGTAGGTAGAAGGCACTCAAGATGCCGCTCAGTGGAGCTGAACCCGAAATCACGTTGTTGCAAAATGAGCTTCTTAACCATACAGCCATGCCTGCGCACATAAAATTATTTTCAACAAGTTGGTACCCATATTGTTGTTGTTGTTGTTGGCACTCCGTCGCTTACGACGACGAGGGTTCCAGTTGATCCGATCAACGGAACAGCCTGCTCGTGAAATTAACGTGCAAGTGGCTGAGCACTCCACAGACACGTGTACCCTCAACGTAGTTCTCGGGGATATTCAGCGTGGCACAGTGCGACAAGGCTGACCCTTTGAATTACAGGTACAACAGAAACAAGAAGAAAGAAAGAGTGAGAGAAAGTTGTGGTGAAAGAGTACAGCAGGGTTCGCCACCATCCCCTGCCGGAGCCTCGTGGAGCTTTTAGGTGTTTTCGCTCAATAAACAC
>NC_068989.1:4696063-4697787 GCF_001194135.2 Octopus bimaculoides
TGTCAGTCCTTGTAAAAGTGTTCTATTTATAGAAGCCTCTCTCTTGCACACCTGATTTGTGCACGCGTGCAGTTTGCAGGTGTCTAATATTCTTGAGTGCCTGCGGCAGTACCCACGCATGTTTATGTGCACGCACACATTCACTTTAGGCGGGGTTTTGTTGCGAGAGCATCTTTACTTTATTCTATTTAGGTTCGTTGAGTAGAAAGAATTGGTCTTGTCTCTTGAAGACTGTGTGTGTTTGTGTTTCGGCATTTGCACACACAGATACAAATTAATGTGTGTGTGTGTGTGTGTGTGTGTGTGTGTAAATGTGAGCTGTCATGCGGGATTAAGTTATAACGACGTGTGCGTAGATGCGGTTTTATATATTTGTGTGTGCGTACGCTGTATGCATATAATTATGTCTATATGTGTGTTTATACACATACAAATATACACATATCCACACACACATTTACACACCCACACACACACATATACAATGACCATTCAGTAATTTAATCAATTAAACTACTGACTCGTTAAACTAACGTCAAAGTGGTTGAGTATACCCTAGATGCATGTCCCCTTAACGCACTTCCCATGCTGAAACCAATCCGATTGGCTTCCACGCGGTTATTATCGGCCCACTTAGGTTCACACAAAGCGTGAGTGAACCCTAAGCTACCTATCTATCTCAGAGGTTCTCAAACTTTTTGAGCCACCGCCCCCTCATGGCCACATAATACCCTCAGCCCTCCTACCCCCTATTTTTATGTATAAGTAAATACTTTATATTTAACTAAGTTATATACACTATGAATCATTTGATATTTAATATAATACCATATCATTTGTATACAATACTATAATAATATGATAAATTCATAGCATCCCCCAATCCACTGCCTTTCTCCCGATGCTTCCTTTTTCTCTACCCTACCCCCTTAGACACCAGCGCCCACGTGGACCCTCTCAACGCACACCGGGGAGGAGGGTCGGTAGCGCCCACTTTGAGAACCTATGATCTACCGAATGATAAAAGGCACTTGCTCAAGGTGTCACGCAAAGGGATCCAACCCGGGATTTTAGGATTGCGAATCGAACTTCTTTACTCTGCCACTCTTGCTTCCACGCATGCACCATTATGTGCGGGCTTGTTTATGTCGCAATAGTGTTTGTCTTCCTCTATGCACTGCAAATATCTCTCGTTTGTTTATTGTTGTTGTTGTTGCTGCTCTTGTATGTTATGTTGCGTTATTTGTTTATTCTATTTCCATTAATATGTCCAAGGTAGGATAGACATGTTATACATGTCTGCATTTTCATTCTTGGTGTCTTAAAAAAAAGGTATTGGATAATGGGAGAGCGCAAAAGAAAAGAATGAATATTAAACCGAAGGAGAGGGGGAGATTGGAAGGGTAGGGTCCAGTATAAGATAAAAGGAAGGAAGAAAATAAGAGATGGTGGGTGAGGAAATATTGAGACTGAAAGATCTTGTAATGAAGAAATATATAGAAAAAACAAGAGAGATGAGTAGGGAGGGAGGGAGGCTGGGAAAGATAGCTAGAGAAAAAGAAAGAATATCCTCGAAAGGGATAAGTAGATAAAATGACGAAAAGAACAGGAAAATGTTTGCGAAAAATTGAAAATAAAATTAAATTGGAGAAAAGCAATTCTAATCCCACTCTCTCAAACACCATATTTGTGCTATTTTCCTCAAATATATATATATATATATA
>NC_068989.1:4697919-4699313 GCF_001194135.2 Octopus bimaculoides
TATATATATATATATATATAAAGCTTTCTCTAGCTCAATGCCTCATTTCCTCTTCTACTCTTTCTAACTCTATCCAATTTCTCATAGATAGATAGATAGATAGATAGACAGATAGATAACATATAGTCATAGATAGGAGAAAGATAGACAGCTGGGGATGGGTGGAAGCTGTGCGTGTGTCTTTTATCGATGAGTCACCACTGTCATTGCTAGAACCTAGCCTTCTCCCTCTTTTAGCTGAGGAAATCTGTGTATGGAACAATTAACTGGGAGGAACAAACGCAAATGAATGAATACATGAGTAGTGCTGTGAGGAGGGAGAAAATATGAAAGGGAAAGAGAGAGAGAGATGAATTTAGAGAGTGGTAGTCTGGTAAAGAGAGAAAATAGATTGAAATTTTGAAACTAGTGATTGGGGGGGGGTAGAGTGAAGCAGAAATAAGGAATTGGATAGAAGTTAGAAAGAGAAGAAGAGGGAATGAGGCACAGAGCTAAAGAGAGCTTTCTTTTATATATGTATATATATATATTTTTTTAGTAAAGTAGCACAAATGTAGTGAGTTAGAGAGAGTGGGATTAGAATTAATCGTAAAAGAGTAAATGTGTTTGAGAGAGAGAGAGAGAGAGATAGGGAGAGATTTAAATGTATGGAAATAGGAAAGGGAAAAGACAAAATAAGACAAAAGTAGAGAGCAGTTGTTAAGAAGTACCTAGCAAACTGGTACAAATAAACAGACAGAGGTGGTTAGATAGACAGGTAGTTAGATACGGAGGTAGATAGATTTGAACAGTCATAAACGAATCATTTCTAAATGAATTTTATACTAAAACGAATGTTCTTTGGTTGTTATTTTTCCTTTACAGTGTTTTGTTTCCCATTTTGATTTTCCTGTGTGTTGTTCATGTTGTTCTTTTCTTTTGAAATTTTATGAGTCAAGTTAATCCGTTAATGTAAGTCCATGTGTGAGGTAATCGACTATAAAATCTCTATTTCACGTAATGACACTCATTCAAACGCACATATGAGATTATATGCGTGCTTGTGTGTGTCTGTGTGTGTTTATGTACAAAAAATAGACATACACTGTACATTCAAATGCATAATAATTAAACTTGTTTGTACTAAGCAATTATATTATGTATTTATATCATTACATAATTGATTTATAATGATATAATATGTATTCATGTTTTATTTATAATTATGCAATTTTGTCTACGTGTGAATTTCCATTTGCAAATTTGTCTATATTAAATTATAAGAATATTAATTTATACGTTTATATATATATATATATATATATATATATATTTGTATGTATGTATGCATGCATGCATGTATGTATGTATGTATATCTGTATATATATATATATATATATATATATATATATAT
>NC_068989.1:4699396-4703286 GCF_001194135.2 Octopus bimaculoides
CATACAACATGCATATATATGTATGCACACACACACACACTCATGCGCGCATACATGGGCACTTTGTAAACGATGTTTGTACATATCGTCATAAACGTGCGGTCAATTAGGTTTCTTAAATATGCTCGCTTGATTTCTTGTTAATCAGTGTTTAAATAACTTATATAGCAATTTTGCTTTTTTTTTTTCGTTTGGCTTTTTTTTTTTTTTTTTTTGCAGCAACAATACTGCTAAAATAATCAAGATAGTAATATTAATTCTTTTTAATTTTGGCACAAGGCCAGCAAGTTCGGAGAGGGGTTAAGCCGATTACATCGACCCCAGCGCTCAAATGGTACTTCGTTTATCGACCCCAAAAGGATGAAAGGTAAAGTCGGCCTCGACGGAATATCCAGCTCTTTCTTCTCAGCATAAACCTTCTAGAAATGTTTCTTCTGCTGTCCTCCCCCCTCCCCAGCAAATGTCCACTTATAGATGTTCGAGCTAAACATTATCAGTCTTGCTGGGCACGCAAAGGTCATGGAAACTAGCCTCATCTGATCATTGCTTTTCTAAGAAGCCCTGAACAACGGTACTGTGAAACATTGTCTCATATTTCAATGTGTGTGTGTGTGTGTTCGCGCGCGCATATACACGCGCACACAATGATTACTACTATTACTATTTTTCCTATCATTTAGTCGTAGGAAGAGGAGAACCGCTTACTAGAAGCTATTATTGTAGCAACAGTGTGTCCGTGTCCATTATTCACTTTTTTTAAAATTATAAATCAGCGCTTGATAACGTACTGAATTGGCAAGTAATCATCTCACCTTCCGAGGAAGGGAATTCGGGAAGAGTGGAGGGTGTTGTGAACCTAAAAGCAACCTACTGGACATTGATGACAGGCAAATATAGTCACAGAACCTTTCCAAAGAACTGAACCCCATGAATTTTCTAATAACAAGTAAAGGATTCAAAAACCAATCAAATCTTTTCTCTTCGCTTTCTATTCATCCATCGTCTGTCTGTTTGTCTGTCTCTGTCGTTCAACAAACCAATAAAGGACTTTGTCCAGAGAATAAAAAGAATATTGTGGATAATTTTAATTAGATACAGGATCGATGGGAGGATCAATGCAAATAACATGGTGATCAATTTTAATTCGAAAATAAAGAGGAGTGAACAGCAGAATGAAGCACATTGCGAGTCGCGTTTCTGATTCAGTTGCGCGGAAATCTTTATTTCACCCAGAGGATGTTCACACTAATGAAAACCATAGTACCGATGACACAAATTTTAAACCGACATCATCAAAAAGCAAGCAACGAAAGAAGGGAAAATAAATTGAATTGCTGTTATTTTGTCATAAATTGTTGCTAACAGGGATTGTTGTAGAAAGTTGTTAAAAAACTCAATTCGTTTAACCAGAAAAAAGTTTTATGGAAAGCAAAATAAATGAAAAAAAAGCAACATTTTATTAACATCATAAAAGCCTTGAAAATCTATCTTCTTAGTTGTATGGCAAACCATCAACAGCGTCATCATCATTGTCATGCTATCATCTTCTGCATTGTTTCTATTGGTAACAGGTGTTTCCTGCTGTTACTATCATAACCATTCATTATCGTCACCGTCACAATTATCACCTTAAACTTCAGTGCGCTCACCATAGTAACTTTTATTTTTACAAGAAACCAGTTCCTTGAAATGCCGCTCTCTCGTCTGGTTCTTTGTAGTTAAGAAGCTTTCTACTCAGTGTCTTCGTCTATAACCCCGGGACGTTTAAAACTTCGTGAATGGATTTGATCGAAAATTGAAAGCAGCCTGTCGCCGCCGCGCGTTTGTTTATAATGTGCGTGCGTGGTGCGTGTGTACCATCACCGCTTGACAACCGGTGTTGGTTTCTTTACGTCCGCGTAACTTAGCGATTCGGTATAAGAGGCTGCTAGAATAAGACTTAGAACTATGTACTGAGGTCGATTTGTTCGACTAAACCCTTCAAGGTGGTGCTTCAGTATGACCGCAGTCCATTGACTGAAACAAGTAAAAGATAGAAGATACCTTTTCATTTGTGTCCCATCATTATGGCCCACGCTGTATATTGAGAGAGAGAGAGAGAGAGAGAGAGAGAGAGAGAGAGAGAGAGTTGATATAAGAAACTCAAATAGTTCTGTTTGTTTATCTTTCTTCTATATTCTGTGCGTGTTTAAGTGTGTGTATATATATATATATTGCAGCGCAGGTATAACAACCTAGTGTTGTTGGGTTTTAGACATTTTGTCGTTGATTATTCCCAGGACAGTCATAATACAACAGATCTATGATCATAAGCATCTCGTCGTATTTCGAAAATAACGTCTGTAGGCCACACCATCCAATCCCACTGCGTCATTCGAGTCTTTTAAGACCGTATAGTGTAATATGAGAGAGAGGAATAGATTCTATTTTTCGTTAAGATATTGTATTGGAAAGCTTTTCACTAGAAATTCAAAATCTTTTTCTTAATTGCTACCATGAAACGTTAGTATTCTTGCCTACTAATTGTATTACTGGGCTTTCGTATGATAAAAGTGCTGACACCGTGACTATGTCACTACCATACAAAAGAATGTGGATTCGCTATGAATATATCAATGAGAATGCTAAGTCAAGTATTTAGTTATATTGGTTGTATACTTTTTTAAAAAGGAAAGTTTGAGTGGGCTTTTTTAACCTCTAGAATCGCTAACGTAACGCATGTCCTGAATTATTTTATATTCTTTCAACTATGTGACTCATATTTTTGTTGATTTGTCAACCATTTAGATGTTAGAGTTCGGGTCACGGACTTACTAAAAACTGTGATGTCAGTAACTAACGACATTTTATTGAGTTGCTAGTGAGCCGTAGTTCGCACTTATCAAGCAAGCCTATGACCAAAAACGAGCCAACCGAGTCTAGCCCTACATTTTTATATTAGGGACTGTATTGTCCAATGTTACCTACTAAAGACAGTTTGTGATATGAGGGAGATTGGTTTGCTGTTACAAATACACAGACGGAACACATTAAATCCAATGAGGATGACTGTGCGTTTGCTCGACCTGCTAGTGTGTGTTAGCAACCTAGATTCATTCATAGTCATTGATGCGCGGCTGTGTGGTAAGAAGTTCGTTTAGTAATCTGGAGCTTCTGGATTCGAGCACACTGTGTAGCACATTGGGCAAAGGGTCCAATATTCTACCGTATTCTCAGATTGATCCAGGTTGGAATTGGACGAACAGAAACTCTGTAGAAACCCGCCGAATGGATTGCACTTGCGATTCAAGTGCACAGCTTTGTCACGCACTACCTCAGGGTGATTTCGCTTGAGGATTGATTACATTAAAGAACGAAGTATTTGTAGAATACTCAAGTAATTACATTAGAATTTGAATAGTTACCATATTTACTCGTGTATAAACCTCACACATAATTTAGTGTTAAATCTTGGTAAAAAAACTTTTTCCGTTCATAGTTTTACCTTTGCCCCTTGTTTAAGTCGCTGGAATTTTGAGTGAAGTAGTTATGATGAAGAGCGATTGAGTAAAATAAAGGAGGAGCGGTATTGTGAGTTATACAGTGTAAGACTTCAAGTATAGTGTCATAAAATCAAGCAGTTCAGAAGAATTGAACAACTTAACCCTTTCCTTAATCTCTGCTCTTGATTTGTGCAAGCTCATTTCTGTAGTAATGAGTTTACACACACACACACACACACACACACACACACACATCTCCTCTAATTCTTTGAGTCTATGTAATCTGAGTAAGTTTGCTCAAAAAAATATATACTTGTATTTATCATTGTTATATGAAAATTTTGAGTCTGGCTTCTCTTTTTACACATGTACATACATACATATATATGTTTGTACATTATATATATA
>NC_068989.1:4704051-4707764 GCF_001194135.2 Octopus bimaculoides
TATATATATATATATATATATATATATATATATATATATATATATATATATATATATATTCAGTTAGCCACATTGAAGTAACTCATATCAACATAATAAATGCTTATGTGAACCTAGTTGAAACGAAAATTAAGAAAATACCTTGCTGCTTTAATTTATACACTTACATACAGATATTTTAATTATATGATTAAAAATATATTGAATTGTTCGTTGATGAAACGTTAAAAAATTAGTAGCAACAAAAATATTAAATGGTAATTAAAAACAAAAGTCAGAAAATAAAATATAATTGCATATTTGTTTGTGGGAACCTAACCATTAACGAAGATTCATAATTCGATATGAAAAAAAATAAAACAAAGTAATTAAAACAACTGTATGACAATAGCGTAATGAGGATAATGATATTTGTAGCAGCAGCAGTAGCAGCACTCGGTAGTGTAGTAGTGGCGGTTTCTTTATTCACAACAAAAGACAGCGAATTTGTAGAAGTCGTTAGAGGTTTTGATGAAATGCATTGCGATATTTATTCCGGTACCCAGCATTCCGAATTCAAATTTCCTTGATATCAACCTTGCCCCTACCCTTATCGACTAGCCCCCTACTCTTATCGACTAACCCCTATCCTTATCGACTAGCCCCTACCCTTATCGAGTAGCCCCTACCCTTCAAATTACAGGCATTATGCCTAAATCCGAAGACAAGATGGTAGAATCGTTAAAGCAACACCTCACTCAAAAATTGTCGGCCTCGTTCCCAAATGAAGCCATTATTGTTATATTTTGGGCAACGAGGTGGTAGAATCATCATAACGTACCAGTCAAGTACTGGGGTTGATGGAATCCATTTAGCTTCTCTCTCAAAACTGCTGATTTTATGCCTAAATTAGAACCCTTTATTATTACAGATGTTGTTGCTCCATTTTCAATCTCGTCGAAATTGATTTAAACTTTCATCCATCCAAGGTATATAAAATACGGAATAGCAGTCAAGTTCTTGAGATTAATTAATAACAATAAGTTCCCTATTATTGTCACAAAGGGCACAGACGACAGAACATTACAAAGCCTACATCAAAATGAAAATTAACGAAGAATCACACTATACATTGTATACAAATATGTGATAGCTTCAAGACAAGAGCACTGTTATTTAGAGTCAATCAAGAAATCTCGTAGGTCTCTGATTGATCTGATTACCAAGGGCAACTTCCCCACCCGAGCTGTATTTTCCCGTGTATAGACATATTGAGAGTATGGCCATTCACTCAGACTGTACACGCCACTCTCACCTGTCAACAAGTTTACTAGAAGGCATCACTTCCCCTACATCCTTATCTTCCTCTCGAGACCAAAGAGAAAAGTTTTTCCTCAGTCCGCCCAGTTATAGTCGTGTTCACTCCACAACTTCCTTTGCCAAAGCTATCAGGCAGAGAAAAACTCTATGCCTTTCGTAGCTAAAAGAAAGCAGTGGGATGATTTCCATGGTGGACTCGGCCGGTAGTCAGATGTGTCCTACACATGACAACAGCTGTTCACCATGTGCAGAACAATCTCGTCCCTCTGTGCTCGTCGCGGGCTGGGCTCGGTTATACTGTACAGGCATTTCCGTAACGGCAATGACTGTCTGTGGTACTGCCAGTTGGGGGGGGGGGGGTTTCTAGGCTGTCGGCCATAGTACTCGAGCTAAAAATCTTCCTGAATAAATCGACTAGTTTAATTTTGGTCAACGCAGTTTCCTCGAAAATGTCCTTTTTCTTCTTCACCAGTAATTCTTATAGATAGCTCGCGTGAAAGAATCACAAGCGATCGACTACTTGAGAGAGCTGAATGACAATAATTCGTTCTTTATTGGCCACAAGGATCATGATTTCAAATGATAATGATTCAATAGTTATACTAGGTTAGGGTAGTCGTATAACTATGGAAGCAGCGAGCAACGATGAAGGGGAAAAAGAACAAAAACAAAATCTGATTTCATAATTGAAAAGTGTTTTCTCTAAAGAAAATTGCTTCTTTCAATAAAATATATTTCCTCTGCTTTTATTTTATCTTATTTAATCCTTTAAAAAATAAAAACGAAAGTAAATTTAATTTTTTAAAAACTTTGTAATCGAATTATTTTTAAGATTTTGTTTTTTAATTTATGCGTTTCTATAAAATGCATGTCTATCAAATAGTGTTTGCTGTTCTTACAAATATATATGTGGATGTGGATGTCAATTGTATGTGTGTGTATATAGTTACACATTACCGTTTGCGAATGAAAATGGCTGCTTTATCTGTTTTGTGTGTACGTTCGTTTGAATATATTTGTTATATAAATTATATTTGTATACAATAGTGTTTTGTTAATGTAAAGATATCTCTTACACACACATATATATATATACATACATACATACGTACGTACATACATGCATTCATACATACATACATACATACATACATACATACATACATATATATGAATACACACACTGTATTTTCGTGCAAGATGTTTCTTGTGCTTTTCTTTGTTGTATTTATATGATTGCTATCAACCTAAGATGATGAGATAAGATCGGCGTAAATCAAATTTGATGTTCGCCGCCACGTTCGTACTGGAAGTTTTATCATGTCATCCTAAAAAGACATGATAGCAAAAGCAGCTGCAAAGATCTTTGCTGCAAGCTACACAGCGCATTTTCTGCAGGTGTCACAGAGAAATTGTTGCCAACATTAAAGGTTAAAAAAGAAAGCAAAGCAAAACAACTTTATTTTCATTCTCCATTCTGCATCCATTTCCTCGCCCTCCTCCTCCTCCCCTTCTCGTGCTGCTATGCGTTTTGTCTTTCATTTTTTTACTTTTCCTTCTTTTATCGTATGCATGTTGCTAGTTGAGGCTGTTTACACCTCGCACTTGTAATTTTTTTGTGAGTGTGTGTGTGTGTGTGTGTGTGTGTGTGTTTGAATCGAAAGAATTTTGAATAGAAATTACTAGATGTTATTTACTAACTTGTAAATGTAGCCACAAGCTATTCAGAGGATCCAGAATTCGACAATATGGAACAACAGAAAAACAAAAATAAATGAAACAACACTTCATAGTATGAAATCACAAAGATGTACAAAGTCAGTGCTTGCTCTGATTTTAATAGCACCACAAAGGTGAAAGATACACTTCTCTCTTTATTAGACAGTAGAAAAATGGAAACAGGCATGGCTGTGCGGCCAAGATGCTCTCTTCGCAACCACCTGGTTCCTAAATCCGAACCCTCTATGCGGCACATTGGACACAAGTGTCTTCTTATATCACCTCAGTTTGGCCTATATCTTGAAATTGAAATTTTGTAACCGGAAACTACAAAAACCCGTCCTGCCAACACGTGCGTATATAATGTATGTGAGTGTTGATGTCTTAGGAATTTTGAAACTTCGAGAGAACATTTTTGCTTTTTTTTTTTTTCTACGGTGAAACTCGAAGCAAATAGCGCTATAAATAATAGCATGTAAATATTAAATTTAAAAAGCCCTTTCAATAGAAAAAATCGGAGGCTGTCCAAAGTGCATGCATGTATGTATGTATATAGTGGTATATAAAGGACTAAATTAACGAGTACATTTTCCGTTTTCTTTGGTCAGATAGCAGAGTATGATTTGAGGGAGATTTAACTGCTTTTTCTAGCAGGTCGAACAACAACGGCGTAGTGGCTCAGAATTCAGTTGTAG
>NC_068989.1:4708304-4726623 GCF_001194135.2 Octopus bimaculoides
AGAAGCACCTGCTCTCTCATCTTCACCCCCCCCCTCCCCTTATCCTCCTTTCCTTCCCGTTTTCTCCCTCTCAACGCCAGCCACCATATTAATCAGTTTCATGAGGGTAGTGCAACTATCATCGTCTCTCTTTTGCATTATGTTAGTGGTTTTGATTAGAGCTTAGTATAATCTAGTTACACACATACTTTTATTTACATACATGCACATGATCGCTTTCTTGCCTCTCTTTCGGCTGTTCTCACTTACGCACGCGTACACAACGCACGCGTACACAACGCACACACGGTTTCTTTCTCGCGTTTACTCTGTTTCTCATTCAGCTGCCCTCACTTATAAACACACACACACACACACACACACACATCTCTAGGCTATAATGATCGCTCCTACAAGCATGAAACAAGAGAGAACATAAAAAGAAGGATTAGTGTGAAGATTAATTACAAAATAAGAGCAGAGATGTGACTTAAATGGGCGTCCTTTATTCTATCGTGGTCAGCTGCCTTCTCTGAATGACCATCCATGATCAGCAAATGGCTGTTCCTGGTAAAACAGAAGATTAAATATGAAAGGTTAACATTCATAGACACAGCCGTCTTAACAGAGTTATAGGCCTCCGAGAAATGCAATGCGCTGGGACCCCTATATATATACACACAACCTACACGACGTACGCCATATATATATATATATATATAAGAGCATTGATCCCCTACAGTAGAGGTTCGCAAACTTTATCGGGCTGCCGCTCCCTTGACACCCAGACCACATTCCTAGCGCCTCCATCCCAACTAACTATCACAAACATAGACCTTTCTGAAGCAAATTCAAAGCAACTGTATTTCACAAATAAAACTTAACCTAACAAACCCATTATTTTGTTCCTTATACATGAATCACTCCCCTATTATCGTCTCCCTTGGAACTTTCCATCGCCCCCGGGGGAGGGGTGCATACTGTCCGCTTTGAGAACCACTGCTCTAAATAGCAAAATATCTCTCAAATTGCATCTATTGTCTTACATAAGTTTCTGTATATTCTCCAATTGCTAAATGTGCTTTATATTTGTAACCTCAACTGTTAATAAGGTTTGGTATGCCATAAGCACCTGTATATGGTGGTTTTTGTCATTTTAGTTACAAAATAAACAAATTAATTAAATGGAATACACTGTCGGTGCAAGTCGATGGATACCGCATATTCTCCTCCATTTTCTCATTGCTATATAAATTTAGGGTAAAATAACCCCCTTTACCCGCACCCACTTATTACACTTGGTATAACACTAGTGTAACAATAACTGGGTACCTTCCCAGCAGTATATTGGATAGATACCCTAACTGGGTTGAATCCTCAACCCCTAACTCTCTTGCATTATATATATATATGGGGTTGTGTGTGTGTGTGTGTGTGGGTGTGACGGTTGGATGCATGTGCATTTCAGTTCTTCCAGTTTTCTTTCTGTGTTCCATTCCTTCCATGTCTATTCTCTCTTTCGGAATTAGTCTTCGAAGCGAAAACATTCCCTTCCCACCCCTCACCCACCTCCAGTTTCCTGAGCGTCAAACTAATACCAACTCTGTTTATGGTTTTTTTACGTCTTTCTGTTGTATTTTTCGTAACCTTTGCACTAAATGTGCATCTATAGTCATTCATTCATTCTGTAAAATGCTTTACTACAATAAAACCACAAATTTTTTATTGCTTCCTGCTGAGCTGAACTATGAAGAGATTAGGATGTGTGCAGGTCACTGTTTTCATTTCCTATTCAAGAATTGTCATTAAACAATTAACGCTGGAAATTGTTCGAGTACATTATAAATGGTTCTTATTTTTAAAATAAAAGAGAAAAATCCGTTACCTAGACATCGGCGCTTTACCCTTTTAGACTGTCTCAATACAGATACTATTTTTACTTTCCATCATATACACGTATGTGTGCATGTGAAATCTTGTGTGGATGCTTACACATTTTCTCTCTCTCTCTCACACACATATGCTCTATTGCTTCTTTTATTTTAGCCGTCACAGCTTAGGCGCTTGCACCAACTCCTCATTTTACACACACACACACACACACACACACACACGTACTCACATTTTTATGTTTGCACAATTTACAATCTCAAACTCACTTATGTGTGGTATATACACTCATCCCTCCCCCTCTCTCCCTCGTTTGTTATGGTGTAAAAACATTTTTTAATCTTTTTTGTTATATTTTAAGTTTATCCTTTTAGGTGAGTGTATGTGCAGATGAATGCATTTTCGTATTATTATTATTATTATTGGAAATATTTGAAAAAGATAAAAAGAACGGTGTATAATAACGTCTAAGTAGATCATTAATGGCATTTAGAATCATTACCACCATCATAGTTGTCATTCTTGACTTCTGGCAATGGTATAGCACAGACATCGTCATCATCCTCATCAGCATCACCATTTATTTATTTATTCTTTTTATTGCTATTTCATCTATCATTTTCATCATCTCATCCAACTGAGCGAATCTCTATTAGGAACTTTTTAACATTGTATCTTCGTCGTCGACTTCGCAGTTGTCTTCATAATCGCCATCATAAATTCTTTTGGTCTGTAAGAGTACTGTCATAATTATGCTGCCAGTTCTTCCATCTATTATTTATCACCATAATCATTTTCGTAGACCTGACCAGAAGAACCTATAACTATTAGTGCTATTTACCAATTTCGTCATCGTCGTCCTGAGCGATATTTGAAGATGCATTATTGCCAATAATCATTATTCTCATTATCAACTTCGTTCTAATCGCTGTCGTCGTCATCATATGCATTGTTGGCAGAAGCAGTTCGTATCTCACAATTAGCGATACCATCATCAACATTATCATAAATTTTGGCAATGAAATTGGTATGACAAAGGAAGAATTCAAAGCGCTGTTATTTAGGAAAATCACCTGCTCTCTCTGTCTCTCTGTCTCTGTCTCTCTTCCTTATTTTATACTGCTATCGTCTCTCCAATTTTCTCCTACCATGATAGGAGACGCTTGCTCAAGGTGCCTCGTAGTGGGATCTGATACGAAGTCTCAACTGATTGATGATGCCTGTCCCACTATATCAACGACAAAGTTCTGTTATAAATTAAAATCAATAACTCATTTATTTAGAACCATATCACATATTTGTTATTCCTATGGTAATGGTGTGCGTTGGACTGATGCCGGTAATTTTTAGCTAAGTGTTAGTAACTTGGTTAGTAACAATAACTATGTGGCTAGACTCACTGGAAGCAATCTTTTCTTTTTTTTTTAATATTTCTAAATTAAGTTTTTCACATGATGACGGTGATGGTGGTGATAATAAAGTTGCTGGTGATTATATTTATGGTGATGAAGTGTCTGTGGAATAATCTGCTTAGCTGTACGATTTAAATGAGTTAGAAGATCCTTCGATTGAACAGCTAGAATACTCATCGTCAAAACCGACGGAAGATCCATTTAGTTTAATCTCTTCCTTTCAGTGAGGGTACACACACGGTCACAAATTTGAAAACAATCCAAGCAGTCGAAGTAAGGGAGAGATACAGCACGATTTCAGATTTGAAAATGGTGGGAGTGCCTGCCTGCATGCGCAATTAGGGGTCATTAGAAATATGTTAAACTAATCAAAGACATGTGTTGTTTATTTCCTTTGTGTTTTCTTGTTGTTGTTTTTGTTGCTATGACTGCTGATACTACTGCCATCGTTATCTCAATATCTTCATCTGTTACACGCTTAAACAAGTTTTTTTTTTGCCTTTTTAAAAAATATTTTCCAGTGTTCTTTTTTAAAATCTTCTCTGCCCTATCAGATTAGGTGATTTAATTTAAAGTTCCTGTTGTATGTATGTATGTATGTATGTATGTATGTATGTATGTAATATAAAACTCTAACATATTTTCCATTTTTTCCTTTTGTGTGCGTGTGTGTCTTTGCAGATTAAAAAAAAATTGCTGTTAAAACAATCACAAATGAATGCGAACAAATGCACAATTGATCTTTTTTTGCTGTGTGCGTGTACGCGTGCATGCATGTATAATTTATGTGTTTGTCCGATTTCATTCAGTTGCCATGTGAAGTTGGATCAGACGGTAGTTAACCGACTTAGATTAGATACTTCAGTCTGAGAAACGAGTTTGTGTGTGGCGTGTGGTCCCTGGGGTAACTTACTTTGAAGAATTGAGGGGTAGCGTTAAAAAGTGTCTGCTTTAAGGTCTAGTCACGTTTGTGATTGGTAAGATTTGATACCGTTGATGTCAGGTTGAACATATGTAAAGTAAACGTCCTGCAGGAAGAACGTGGGAGAGAAAGGAATTCTAGCGGGTTGATCTTCTGATATGGAAGGATTGGTCAAAGTGGTTGGTCTGGATCCTGGGAGGGGAGAGGTAAGTGACAAGTGGGGTGAGGTGGCCGTGTTGCGCAACGAATCATCTCTAAGGATTGGAGGCCGTTATAGTAGTGATGAACATTTTTGGTTCGGGAGTCATTTTTTTTTTTGAGGAGTTAGTGAGTGAGCTAACTTTTAAACTATTCTCTCTTATTTTAAAACGTCTTTCTTGTTTCTCCCTATCAACATTAACATGCTCCACATTCTCATTTCTTTATTTCATTCCTTATTGCTCTCTGCACACTCCCTCTCTCCCCTTTGATCTTTCTCTCTTTTTCTCTCGCTTCCTCTGTCACTGTCTTTCTCTTTATGTCTCTCTTTCTCTCTCTCGGGGTTTCTACTTTTTCTTTTACTCCGTCTTTCTTCTTCTGCCTCATTCTTATCGTCTTCTTCTTGTTTTCTCTCACATTCTTTCTGTTTCTCTCCCTCTCACCTCTCTCTACCTCTCTCATCCACTCCTTCTCTTCACAACGAAAACAACACACGCTCAATCTGTGGCCAGTTCAGTCTCATTCGATATCGATTTTATATCAGAAATTTACCTTATCTGATGAATAAATATGGGAAACCTTTGTTCCCTCTCCTCGTCTTTTCCTCTCTCTCACTATTTCTCCCTGTCTTTTTCCTGGTCGTCGACATCATGGTTTCCGCCAGTATTTCTTCTACTACACCTGTCTCTTCTCCTTCTCCCCATCGAAAGATCTCGAACTTAAAGAGCGACCTCGGTCAGAGAAATCAATGAAGTTTTTAAGTCGATGAATTTGTTCGCGGTCAGGCTGCTGGTCGTTGACCTTCACCTCGCGTGTCATTCTGACTCTCCTATCCTTTCTACCCCATCACCACTCATGGCTATTCACAATTACTCTACGATCTAATCTGTTGGTGTAAATAATCGGTGCATGTCAGAGTCGTTAGTCTCGGACAAAATGTCTGCAATATAAATATCGTTAGAGCCCTTTACAGTTTCAGCTCAAATCTGGGGTAAATTTGCCTTGCGAATCGACAAAATAACGTGCCAGTTAAATAGGAGGAGGGGTAATATTCCCTAAAAAGCATCCTAGATGTGAAAAGAAGACTAAATGTAGAAGACTATAAGCCCAGTTCGCTCTCAACTCGTTGACCTGTATGTAGATGTTTAGGTATCGATCGCAGTAGATCCCACAGGCTGTGAGGGGAGGGCTTGAAAGCTGTTCTAGATACTGTCCTTCCCTCTCCTCTGACTCACTTACAGACATTAAAAAATATTTGAATCTTTTGCATAATGCCCGCGGTGTTGTTTAACTCTAGCCCTGATCCAGTAGATCTGAGGTCAGACATTTCATCCATAAACATTAATTTTTTTCCAAGTCAGCAGGGTGTAATTTGAGAGAGATTTGACTGCTATTTCTAGCTAGTCGAGTGATTGTGGTAAAAGTATTAATGAATGTTGTCACAGTGTGTGTGAGTGACTTTTTTTTTATAACAGTGAAGGCGCCTGGTCAGAGGTATTCGGCGTAAGTTCGATTCTCAGCGTCGCGTTGTGTCCTTGAGCAAGACACTTTATTTCATGTTATTCCAGTCCACTCAGCTGGCAAAAATGTGTAATACCTGCATTTCAAAGGGTATGCCTTATCACATTCTATGTCACACTGAATCTCCCTGAATCTTCTGCGTGTCTGTGGAGTGCTCAGCCACTTGCACGTTGATTTCACGAGCAGGCTGTTCCGTTGGTCGCATCAGCTGGAACACTGGTCATATTATAAAGATGACCGACACTCGTCGTCGTAACCGACGGAGTGCCAGTCATATTTATAACACAACTAAACTTTAACGAGAGAGCTCGTGACGGTTATGTAAGCTCCGAAAAGATTCTATGATCCAAAATAGCAATATTCTAGTTTCCGATCACGTAGTCTCATTAACTCGTGGCTTTAAATACAATCGATCTCGGCAGCAATAATATACATTTTGGAAAATAAATGAAAGAAAAAATAAAATGATGTTAAATGAGATAAATGCTATTAATATTTCAACTCGTTTATATTTATAGTTGCTGAGTAGCACTTGTATAATATTTTACGCCAGCTAATTTATCAGGATATTGTTACACATCTTCGTCAACGTTGTCATTGTCATTTTTGGTCTGATATTCCAAACGGGCATGGATTGGACAGGTTTTCTGATGTAGTGTTTTACGAACTGATATGTATGTATTCTCATGCAATATAGTTGCATATCTAGACATTCTCATCTATGTATACGTGTGTGTGTGTGTGTGCGTATGTATGTATGTGAAGGCGCGTGGCTTAGTGGTTAGGGCATTCGGCTCACGATCGTAAGATCGTGAGTTCAATTCTCAGCAACGCGTTGAGTCCTTGAGCAAGACACTTTATTTCACGTAGCTTCAGTACACTCAGCTGGCAAAAATGAATAATAGCTGCATTTCAAAAGGCCAGCCTTGTCACACTCTGTGCCACGCTGAATCTCCCCGAGAACTACGATAAGGGTACACGTGTCTGTGGAGTGCTCAGCCACTTGCACGTTAATTTCACGAGCAAGCTGTTCCGTATCTGCTGGGACCCTCGTCGTCGTAACCGGCTTTCTACAAATTATTCTAATTTCGAAGACTATTGTTTACAATAAAATTGTGTTTTGCCATGATTTTGTTTTTACCATTTTGCAGAGTTGTAAAAATATAATTAAGTCTTAAATAAATAAAATTTGCTGCCAGATATTTAAACTCTAATGAAAAGAAGTAAATATAAAAATTAAGAAACTTTATCAGTTTTCAATAATCACCATCATGGTTTTACTGTAGGTTGTTCACCCTATTGGTGATGTGATACGACTTATCTCAATGATTCATAATTTTGCTAGTGAGACCCAACATTCTTAAACCTGATCATACAGTCTCTTTCCACATCTACCACATGTTACTTTGCATCATAAACTCACTATGATTCTTCAATCAGCACATAACTTTCATTTATTTTTATACTACATGTTCATATCAGCATGACTGTCTCTGTATCCATCCATACTAGCTGATATCTCTTGACACTTAGCAGTTTCCTCCAAGTGCCATGCACCCTTCTTTCTCGTGTAATGGTAAAGATAACCTATGTGCATATTTTTTAGTAATTATCACTGATAATATAACAGAATATCTCTCTCTCTCTCTCTCTCTCTCTCTCTCTCTCTCTCTCTCTCTCTCTATCTATCTATCTATCTATCTATCTAAGAATGCTTATCTATGTGCCACTAGTCTGCCAAATGAAAGTCTATAAATGCAACATCAAATTAGATTACAGCAGTTGGTCTTCCTCAAATCTCACCATGCCATCTTTAACAAAAAGGATGGGGAGGTATTGGCTAATATACTCTTGGATACCATTAACACCATCATTACCAACATTTTATATCAGTTTCATGGAAAAGGTCAAATAAGGGCTGTCTCCAGTAAAGTGCAGTTCTCCAGACAGGGTTTTCTTCTGTACAGGATTTTCCAGCACAATTGTTTCACCACTTGTTACAGTCCTTTGCCATCTCTTTCATGGGATCCAGCTTTCTAAGATTCTTTCATCCCTTATTTTCATTTTTTCCTTAGTCTTCTGCTTTCACAGTTTTGTTCCTGTTGAGTCACTTAGCACATCTTTACTCAAATGTCATCCTTCATATGTATCTCATTCGAACTAGCTCAGTTTCTTTGTACCATGCTACACTTGATTTTCTCTTATGCCTAGTTTTTCTTTCATCTCATTTGTTCTCTAATTTTCTTAGATCCAATGGTGCATGCTCACCTCATAGTCATTGCATCTATTTTGCTTCTGTGCAACATGAAACTTCACATATGAGCATCATACACTGTACCTTTCACTTGAAGAGAGAATCCATTTGTTGCTAGCAGATGTAATAGCTCTGAAGTTTTTTCTACTTTGTTCTTACTCTGACTAATATGCTTTCAGAGCATCTTCCTCTACTGTTAATAAAGTTACCTTGGTAATAGAAGCTATCGATTACTTCTAGGGAGTCTTCCAAGTATTCTAAAGAATTTATTTCATAGCTTCTCTTACTGTTAGAAATTCTGCACACTTACAACATGAAAAGTCCCCTTCTTGCATCTCTTTTGCACTTATAATTCACATTCGGTCCACCATATGAAATTCTCACCTCCTTCTGTATACACTTGAATAATCTTGACCACTCATGGCCTTACACAGATTTGTGTAGAGGTAGATGTCCTGGGGGTAAGATTAATAGCAGTGCACAAGTCATGGCAAGGACTAGATTTGGAACATTGAGTCCAACACCAACCTTGCTGTTCCCCATTTCATATAGACATGTTCTATGTGGATAGCTCCACATTGTTTCAGTTCACATAACTGTTAGGCATATGTACCAGCTAACTTCTGAATGTTAAATGTAAAAATAGAATTGGCTTCCTATCTTGGGATCTGTGTCATGTATGTGTTATGCACATAATACTTTGAGTCCAGGACTGAACTTAAAATATTTGTAATTATGTAATCTAAGAAATATTTTTGTTGGGTAGCTTTTGACACTTTTTATCCAAAATGGGTTTTTAACCTAATACATGCTATTTATAGCTTTATCTTCTTTGAGTTCTGTTGTCTAAAAAAAAAAAAGTTATTTTCCATCTCTCAAAAGTTCAAAATTCTTTTGATATAAACTGTTTTGTAGTTGAACTGAACCTGGGAGCTGGTTTTAACTGCAAGTCAATGTCAATTCAGTTTATTTCCATCTCTAAAGCATGACCACCACACAATCCCATCTCATTCCTAGCCCTAACATAAAAAAGACAATCAATGACTTGTGCGTGTTAGAAACTATTGGTAGTTTTGCTTGCCTGAAGGTTAAGAGCATAGGAATACACCTTTTTCCTTTAATGTGGACTGGTGTCATATTTGCTGGAGACTCTTAATGTTCTGACATTCAAACTTTTCCTCAAGGACATTGGTTATACAAGTGCAATGAAAGTGCAACCATTACCTTCCATTCTTTCTTCTCACATGTGAATAGTCATGCTTTGATGTTGTGGAGTAACACTGTGTGTGTGTGTGTGTGTGTGTGTGTGTGTGTGTGTGTGTGAGTGTGTACATGTGTTTTTTTTTTTTTTTTTTTGTGGAGAAATGTATTTTGTTGTAAGCATCAAGTCAGCTTTGATTGAGCAGAATTCAGATCAAAGATGTCCCATCCATGAGTACCACAGGGTATTTTATCCATTCATCCATAGTGTATCCAGGAAAACATTATGCTTATACAGTGTGTCCTTCCTTTTTAAGATAGAAGTGTGTAATTTTTTTTGGGGGGTGGGGGGGTAGCAGCTCAGGCGACCATATAGAAGCTCCCTTGTTGTGTCATGTTTTTTTTCTTTGTTGATTGCCATAGCAACAAAGGAACTGGCTCCTAGCTGATGGAACTACTCCATGCATATGTGGTGGTGGCGGCAACAGTGGTGTGTGTGATGAAACTGAGAGATAATTAGGAGAAACTGAGAGATAATGAGGCTGACGATCATCTTAAAGCAAGAAGCTGGTGGTGATGGTGATGGTGTGGAGCCCAGGTTCATCGTATTTATCTAACACCTAAAGTAATGGCTTATTCATACCACCACCATCACCACCATTTACAACTGTTTATTTTCTCATAGCTATAGTAGTAGTAGTAGTAGTAGCATTTATAATTGTAGTTGTTGTTGTTGATCCAGTTTACTGTAATGAAGGTTGTAGGCACTAAAGGACTTTTAGCAGTAAATAAATAAAAGTCATCACCATCACCATCACCATCACCACAACCACTCCATACCTTCCATCTATCTTTCGTTATCCACCTCTCCTCCTCTCCTCCATATCCTGAAATAGGAGAGGCAAAGAGACCAAATTCACCATAGCAAAAGGCAGTGGGAGTGGAATTCTGTACCCCATTGCTTCTCAGATTAGTTCCTCTCTCACTCTCTTACCCATTTCTCTCTCTCTCTCACTCTTCTCTCTTTTTCCTTTCTTGCCATTCTACCTTTTCTTCTTTCCTAGCTTCCTTCAGACTTGCCTCCAAGACATATTTCTGATTAATAGATCCTTTACTTTGGTACTAAGTAATGTGGTAGTGTACTTTCCTGGTATAAACATGTACACACATACACACACACACACACACACAGACATGCATTCATGCTTGTACGTACAGACACACACACCTCCATACAGCCATATATATATATATATATATATATATATATATGTGCATGTGCACTTACACTCATGCACTCATTCACATCTATAAGCAAATACCCATCTTATACATACAAACATAAATATTCTCATTCATTGAACCAAACCATGCACTTGCATTTACATATAGACTTAGACACACACACACACACACACCATACATGTGATAAGCAGCCTCTTATATAACTGCTTGACCTGCTGGAAATAGCTACCAAATTTCCGTCAAATCACCCCTACCATTTAAACAGTGGTTTCGTAAGTGGGCAGTACTGCCCTCTTGCAGGCAGTGGAAAGATCCAGGGGACATTGAAAAAAAGTGGGATGATGATGGGGTGGCCAAAATGGGGTGATAGATGTAAAAAAAAAATGTTAATAGGTTAATTAGGTTTAAGTTTTATTTGTAAAATACAGTTATAAGTGGTCTATAGTTGTGGTGGGGAGGGTGAGGAGGGCACTAGGATTGTGGCCTGGGTGCCAAGGGGATGGCAGCCTGAAAAAGTTTGGGAACTACTGACTTAAAGGGATAGAAGGTTATGTTGAGTAAAGTGGTCCTCAAACATTTTACTTGAATTAAGACAAGATCAAAGCAGGATGGTCTTGATTGGAACACATTTTAATCATAGGTCTGTTTGATCAAAGGTAACTTGTGACTAAAAAAACATCACATTTACATCCTCTCTTCCTTACATACATAAACAACAACATATTTAAGGTTTTATATACAATTATTTTCTCTTTCTCTTTCTCAGGCACATACCCAACTCACACAAAATATATATCATTTTACAGCAATCTTGTATATGCACAAGATTTTATTCTCTTTCACTGTTGTTTAGCCCTAGGTCAAACTTGATCAAGCATACATAATCAAAAATATTCCAGCTCTGACGATTGTCTTTCTTTGTGTGTGCAGAGAACCTAAGCTCACATTATCCAATGTGTTCTTTTATACAATGGTAAAGTCTAATTTAAAGGAGAAGTAAGTGTTATTTCTAGCTGGCTGAAGTACCATGTAGGGGCTCCTTTGTTGGCTCCGACAAGTTGAGTATTGGGTCTAAATGGTGTGATGAGAGTAATGGTATGACATGTATGCAGAAGTAATGATAGGGCTAGTGTTGCATCATAAGCGATAATAATGATTATGGTAGATCAGTTTCATACCTGACTGTCTCTCTTGGCCTCATTAAGTCTCTTTCATATTTGTGTGTGTGTGTGTGTGTGCGTGTGTGTGTGTGTGTGCGTGTGTGTGTGTGTGTGTGTAGATAGATGGATGGATAGTTGATTTAGACAATTTTCAGACAACATGTTCTCTGGTATTTGGTTACATCAACCTTTTGCATTCTGAATCTACTGCTTTTCTTCTTTCCAAGGTCAATAAAATAAGCAGGGTCAATGAAATTGACTATTCTTTGAAATTGGTATCCCAACAAGGCTGCCATGCTGAATAAAATTCAGTGTGTGTGTGTGTGTGTTATCTCAAATTACATGTAATATATATATATATATATATTACACACACACACACACATATATAGGCATTATTATTTTACCTTTTCCTTCCTCTTCTCTTGATTTCCTGACACCTTTTCTTTTCCTTTTTTTTTCTCTTTACTATATTTAGATAGAGGTTTCAATACCTCTTCCCCTGTCTCTCATTTATAGATTATTTCTAATTCTTGCCAAATCATCTTCAGATTATGTTCCTGGTATATAACAACGTAATATTTTACTCTTCTTGTAATTATCTTATTTTTATTCATCTTCTTTTCTTTCTGTTTCCTTTATTTCTTTTTGTTTGTTCTTTTCTTTATCGTTTTCTTTGTTAGCTTCTTCAACCTTCTTTTCCTCCTATATTTATGCACATACACACATGTTTGTGTATTATATACATACACACACGCACATGTATATAATACATGTGTGTGTGTGTGTGTGGTTTCAGGTTCCTCCAAATTGGACCACACCTCATCCCCTACTATCAGTTTCTCCTCTGAAGTAAAACAGTACTGTAAAGTGGCTCCCCAAGTACTTTACCATTCGAAGTACGTGAGTGCATTATTTCCTAATGTGGCCGGCCCTATTGTATGTCTGTGCACCTCTTGGTATCTCCTCCCTTTACTTCTTGACTGATGTAGTGTATTTGGAGCAATATACTTAATTCTACACACTCTAATTCACTTGGCTCTCTGAAATAGGTACCAGACAATCTAGCAATGTTTTCTGAGGAAGATGTATCTATTTGCAAGAAATGAAGTGAAGTGATTAAGTATCTATGATATTGAACTGACTGCTATCTCATAGTTTTCAGTTCAAATTGTCACAGACATTTTGTTGTATATTCAGGTAGGGCATATAATTTTATGGTCCTCAGTTCACCCACCTGTGTGGAGATAATAACTGGATTATCTGAGAATGGTAACTATAATAGTCAAGTGTCCTACCCATGTAATACTATGAAACTGGAGAAAAGCACTGGTCCCTAAATGTCTCCCAACTGTGTTCCTATTTGTAAAATAGCTCCTTGAATACTTTACCATTCCAAGTACTCATCATCATTTAATGTCAGCATTTCCAAGCTTTTGGTTAGCCTGAAGCTATAATAGAAGATTGTTGCTCAAGGTGTCATGCAGAAGGATTGAACCTATGACCATATGGTTGGGAAGCAATCTTCTTAACCACTCAGCACCTATTGTATCATCATCATCATCGTTTAACGTCTGCTTTCCATGCTAGCATGGGTTGGACGATTTGACTGAGGACTGGTGAAACCGGATGGCAACACCAGGCTCCAATCTAATTTGGCAGAGTTTCTACAGCTGGATGCCCTTCCTAACGCCAACCACTCAGAGAGTGTAGTGGGTGCTTTTACGTGTCACCCGCATGAAGGCCAGTAATCCTATATGAAAAAATGGTTGAGGTTATAAAGCCAAAAATGTAATTTACACATAAGTTGAATTTCCAAAAAGTGATGGTTCAGTATTCTAGTTCTCTTCAGATTCCACCTAAGGTGATTGTGTGGTGAGCGAGAAAGAGAGAGAGAGAGAGAGAGAGAGGACAGCTCAGTCATAGATATGTTTACAGTATTCTAAAGTTAGCTTTAGTTGAGCATTATAAAAGAGGAACAACTAGTCAAAGCTGTAACATTTTTTCTTCCCTCAATAAGATTGTGCAGCCTTGCTGGGATCTAGTTGTTCCAGATTGAAGTGTGTCTGCCACCATTTTCTTTTCTTCCGTATTTATTCTTTACAATGAAGCCCCTTCTCTCCTTGTTACTGTATCTTTTTGTCTCTCCTTTCTTTCTTGTTATCTTCCTGTCAGTTTCCCACCAAATCTCCTTCCTTGTCTTCATTTACTCTTACTATTGTCTGTCTGTCTGTCTGTCCCCTCCATCATTGTCTGTCTTCCCTCCTCATCTCATTTTAACCTCAACTTCTGTTGTTCCCGCCCCAAATCAAAATTACTATTTTTTCAGTTACACAAAAGCTGTGTAATTGAATGAATTTTTTTTTTTATTTTTTTATTTTTTTATTAAATCCTTCCATAATTTCATTTTGCCATCTTTTCCCCTTTTCTGTCATCTTCATCTCTACTGCTACTGTATTATTATGACCACTGATTCTCATCAGTTCAACTAACATCAGTCATTTCCTCCACCCTGCTACTCTACACTTGTCATTTTTTTTTTTTTTTTACCATGCCACCATTTCTACTCCCACACCAGCATTACTACTGTTAATTACCCTACCACCACACTTACCACTAACTACCACCCCATTACCCATTTTAATAATATTACCACCACCACTTGTGCTCTTCCATCTACCTCTTCTCTGCAATCATATTTATTTCCCATTTTTTTTCTTCTTTTCTAACTGAAAGTTAGTTTGATCTGAGAATGAACATTCCAAACAAATCTATTAATAAAAACAAAAAAAGTTTAGACATTTTGATGTCAAAGTCCTTTTGATGTAATCTCTCTACCTTTCTCTATTTCACCTCCATCTTATCATTTTCTCTCTCTCATACATACATTCATATTCTCAATAACATATTTATAATTACTAGCTAGTAGTTACATTTTTCACTATTGCCATCTTTACTGCCATCGCTACTATCATCATAATAATTGTCATTACAAGTGTTGCAATTATCTGTTGTCATTGTCATCATCTTTGTTTCTGCCATCATTTTCACCCAAGCAATAAGTTTCTGTGTAGTTTGTTACATAAGCTGCCTAATGTAGCCATGAATATTTCTCAAGAAAACTCCATTTTTTTTTAAACACGTGGTACATCTGTGTCGTTTACTTGGTTTCTTCAATTTAGCAGCCAAATGTTTCTTTAGAAATAAAATTCTCCGTTAATTGTCTTTAACATGTTAACCACCACAGCCTGTCGCTGGCTGTTGCATGAAGCTAAGCAATGAATCACCAGGTGATACATGTGGCAGTTAACATGTTAAAGTTCTACAGAAGCAGAGTGACTATGGTCTTGGACAACCTGATTGGCCAGCCAAGTGTTTACTCAGATATGATTAGGACTATCCAGCAGCAAAGGAAACCTAACATTGACAACAACATTTTCCCCTAGTATATGAATGTATGCATACTTAGTTTTGTTGTGAAAGAAGTCTTAAATTTAATTAGACTAAGAAACAGATTTTGAGTTTTTTTTATATATTGTGTCATCTTGCCTAGTATAATTTTGGCTGAATATCTTGGATAATACAACCATTTTTTATGTAACATTCTGAGAACTGCTTGCAGTCGTGGTGGTGACGATGGAGCTAGTGGTTGTACTGGTGGAGTGGCTGAACTATTAGCTGCAATTGTAATCCTATTTAAGTGGTGGTGGTGGTAGTATAATGCAATTGTAGTGCAGTGGTTGAAGTAGTGATAGTGGTTGCAGTGGTAGCTATGGTAATTATATTGCAGTGTTTGTAGTGGTTATAGTGTTAACGGTTGTAGTGCAGTGTGTGTGTGTATGTAGGGGGGGGCGGTAATGATGATTGCAGTACAATAGTAGTAACAGTGATTATGGTTAAGCAGTGCTGCTGCTGCTGGTAGCTTTGGTGGTAGTAGCTATTGTAAAGGAATTAGATTGTTGAGGTGTGGTGGAGATGAAACTGTAAAATGAGAGAGAAGAGAGACAATTACAAAGCAGATATGGAACAAACCAAAGCCCTAATATATTTGGATTATTTAATCTTGAAAAAGTCTTGGATTGATTTCCCAAGGAATTGTTAGATCTTCAGAATTTATTACTTGAATAATTCCTACCCACATACACGCTCATGCATATCACTCATGCACGCACATTCACAATAAAATGTACAGCCATAGATTCATATATACTTGAACATTCTCACACAATCGTGATTAGTTTTAAACAATTGTGTGTGTGTGTGTGTGTGTGCGTGCATGCGCACACATGCATGTGTGTAAAGATATGTGTGCAGAACATTCGTGTGATGCATATTCATACAAGCAGCCTCTCTCACTCCCTCTCTCACACACACACACTTTCATGCCCACTAACAGCCTGTTATACATACACGCATATACACATATATGTACAGTATGGGCATATATAATCATATACAATAAAGCTATATGTGTGTGCAGTTTGTATATAAAGTACTGTTATCACTCGCCATATTGTGGTTCACCTGTCGCAATTGTCGAGGGATTATTGTAAATATATTTAACACTATTATCGTCGTCGTTTTACGTCTGTTTTTTTATGCTGGCATGGGTTGGACAGTCTGACTGAGGACTGGCAAGCCAGTAGGCTGCACCAGGCTCCAATCTGATCTGGCAAGGCTTCTACAGCTATCCAGCTGTAGAAACCTTGTCAGCCCTTCCTAAGGCCAATCATTCCGAGAATGTAGTGGGTGCTTTTTACGTGCCACTGGCACGGGAGCCAGTCAGGCGGCACTGGCATCAACCACATTTGGATGGTACTTTTTACACTGGCAGTACTTACTTTACCTAAATATTGTGCCCATAAAAGTGCAAGTTATATTAAATTTCTCAAGCTGAAATACATATACAGTCTGCTTAATATTGAGTACTATCTTTGTACTGACTATTTACATTTAGTAACACACACACACACACACACACACACACACACACACACACACACACACACACGTGTCCAACACCATTCTTACAAGAGTGTTACTTATACCCAGTACAGAAATGAACAGTTCACTATTCTCCTGTCTGGTGTCTTTACCAGACAAGGAAAACAACCCTAAATGAACACACACATACATACATACATACATACACATGCGCACGCACATACACGCACGCACGCACACACACACACACACACAACCTCTCTCTCTCTCTCTCTCTCTCAAGTAGCATCAGTAAAGAAAAGAACATCGTAAGGAAATGAGATGAGAACTTTGAAAGTTGTTTATTAATCTTCTTTTTTCAATACATTCAGTGGGAATACTTCATTCCACCCTCATCCCACCCCATTTGTGTCACATCCTTTCAGAGAGCTTTTTCAATTGGTAATTCGTTGTCATGGAAATCCCTGCCTTTCCAAGTAGCTAGTTAATTTTAAATTGGAAGATGGTTGCTAGTGGAAGGTGAAGGAGGAATACATCCCACCATTGTTTAAAAACAAAACAAAACAAAAAAAATTCGACCAAAACAAAACAATACCTCTTAACTTTTCCTTGGAATACTTTTTTCCAAATTTTCCAAAGATCACGTAATGACCTTCACTGTGTAGATATAAATGATTTGTATTCCATTTGTAAATCTAATCATCATTAAACATCTGCTTTCTTATGCTTGCATAGGGATTGAACCTGGAACCACATGGTTAGGAAGCAAGCTAAAAAAGCTCCATAACCTCGTCTACACCCATCTAACACTAATAAATTGTTCTGAGCTTAAATCTTGCAGTAGGTAACTTTGCTTTCTCATACCTGAAAGGTTTATAAAAGTAATTACAGGTAGAAACCAGAGAAAATTCCTTGCAATGTTCAGCCTTGTCTCTTTATGTCTTCAGTTAAAAACCTTGGCAGGGTAGTTTCCAACTTTCACTCTGAGGATTGCTAAAATGAAATACCAGTCAAGTACCAGTTTCGTTCAAATCACTTATACTCTTCTCACAAAATTTGTAATTTTGTGTCTATGCTATTAATCATTATTATTCATCGTTTTTCATTTTAGTGAATTATTGATAATGCCCTGGGCCTAGGTAACAAAACTCAGGTTATGATTTACTCTACCATTGTTAGAACTAAATATGTGTGTATGGACATTTGTTTGTGATAATATACTCTTATCATTCTTATATAATCAGTTTTTGATTGTGAATTTATATTATTGTATTCCATTATTTAATACCTTTTGACTATTGCTATTGAAAACTGGACTACAATCTACATTCTGTTTGTATATGAGAGATATTAAAGTGATTTAATTAAATTGGAAATGGTAAGCTCTTAGCAAAACAAAATTTATATATCATTTCTTAAAAGGATATATATGCACAGCTATAGCTGTGTGGTTAAGAGGTTTCCTGCATAAACTCAGAGTTCTGGGTTGGTTCTTGTTTTTTAACTCTTTTTCCTTGTGAGTAGTATTTAGTAGATGGATCTCTCTCTCTCTCTCTCTCTCTCTCTCTCTCTCTCTCTCTCTCTCTCTCTCTCT
>NC_068989.1:4726652-4731061 GCF_001194135.2 Octopus bimaculoides
CTCTCTCTCTCTCTCTCTCTCTCTCTCTCTCTCTCTCTCTCTCTCTCTCTCTCTCTCATTATTAAAGAATTAGAGATTTCAGATGATCAGACAAAGAAAGAAAAATAAAACACAACTAAAAGGAGAACAGATATGTTATGTATATTTTTTGTATTAACAAATAATCATTATTAGTTTATTTATTTTGATAATACTATCAAGTTTTATTTTATGAGATTAGAAAATAAATTTATGGTTCCTTAAACATATTTTTAAAAAATAGATTTAAATATCACAAAGCTTCAGTGTGGACTAAATATGAATAAGAATGTAAGCACATTCTTTCTATACTATTGATGTACAGAAGAAAGAGGAAGGGAGTCTCCTGATGGTCTGTTTCACAATTCGCTGACTACTCCTCAGAGAAGACATATTAAGTTCCCTTCACAATCAACAGCATAGATCACTTGCCCATAAAATAGTCTTGAATTAGTCTAGCCTTGTGGTACTTACTTTCCTTAAGCCTTTCACTCTTATGGGGCATAGGCCATCGATGACTTATCTCTACTGTTTTCAACTCTGGGCTGTCTTTTTTCCTGGTGCTCAGAAAGGGAGTCTGCCTTGTAGATTCTTTTCAGATTTTGTTGCCCTGAAGACCTTCCTCTCCCAGATCTGTTGGTTTTGATTTATCATTAAGGCTTCTGTAACATTTTTTTTTCTAGGTAGGGCTGTAGGCCCTACACAATCCTATTTTTACCTCTGGGAAAAGTGGTCCATATCAGTGAGGCCTCTATCCTTCAATCAGTCCAACATTAGAGGCCCTACTTGCAGCTTACACTCTGCTGGTATGGTTGTCAGTCATTGACTCACATAAGCCAGCTCACCACAACACGGACTAGACCTTGTGGTGGTAGCCCTATGGTGGATAGCTCAATTTGCATAGTTGTACTTCTGACAACTCATTATTATTTAAGCACAACATATTTATTTAAATACTACTGCACAGTGGCTTAGATAAATCTTTTTAGTTTTTCTCTTTTGCAAAGACTTGAAGATATTTAACACCATTTTAAGATCTCTTAACCTTATTGATATCAAAACACCTACCATGACTGCCACTGGTTTTATGATACAAAATCTCTTAACATTAAAACTTCCATTATAATTTTATATAAGAATGTTTTGTTGTTCTAAATAACTGCTTTTGCTAAATTTTACCATATTCCTCCAAATTATTGATTATTTTCCAAAATTAATTACAAGATATAGAAAATGCATTTCATTGTATGTATGACATTGGAAGAGTTAAAATTAAGTATGAATAGGGGAAGGTGAAATAGTGGGGAGATATGAAAATAGGGAATGGTTAAAGTAATTTAGACAAAATAATATTAAACCTTCCTAACTCTTTAGGCAAATGGTATGGTAATTGAGACTGAATGGTATTAACTCTGCCTAACTTAAACCTTATTATCAGCTAAACTTTTATCATCAGCTAATAGAGTTAGCACTTTTCCAATTTGATGAACTGGTCTCTTTTTTTTTAAGGCAAAATATCACCGGTTTGGATTTGTCTACATTAAGTGGTAGTTTATTTTCCTGTAGCTATCCACTGTGTACTGTCTGGTTTAAGTGCATGTTTAGACAGTGTTCAATTGTTTGTAAAATTCCTATTAGCAAACAAAAGCATTGCTAGTCTCAGTAAAATGGCTGGCGCTAGCATCAACATTGGATTCTAAGTATGATTAATAAAATACATTAAATAGGGGATGAGAATAGCAGAGGTGTCATAAAAATGAGACCCTAAGGGAGGCATGAATATCACACAATACTATCTCTTTCCTCATCAATTGCAAATTTTATGTCTAAATAAGAAATCAATTTTAATTATTTTCATTGATTATCCAGATCACAGAATTTATATCTATTTTCATTTCATTTTTTATATTGTTATCTTACACTCCCAGACACCATCCTAACCACATTTTATCCAGCCCTTCCTTTTCTGAACAACAACTACCACCATCATCATCATCATCATCATCATCATTTTAATGTCCACTTTTCCATGCTTGTATGGTTTGGATGGAATTTATTAAGGCAGATTTTCAACAACCAGATGCTTTTCCTGTAGCCAACCCTCACTTGGTTTCAAGTAAGGCAATATTTCACCAGAACCAGACATGCTTCCATGGAAGATTAGAACAAAGGACACTGCTTACATGACGGACATTCATTTACAACTTTTATGTGATGACAATGCATGGAAACAGTAAAACACACACACACATTTGTATATGTTTAGATATATATATACATATATATATATTCACACACACAAAGGATATATTTCTGTTTCCAAGGCTTTGGCTGACCTGAAGCTGTAGCAGAAGAAGACACTTGCCCAAGGTGCCATGCAGTGGAACCATACTCAGAACCATGTGGTTGAGAAGCAAACTTCTTGCCTCACAGCCATGCCTGTGGCTCTGAAAATAGTCTCCAAGGCCAGAAACCACATTTTTCATGCACAATCTGTATCAATCTCACTTGTTTCAAAGGACCTGCACAGTTCATGGGTACTACCACTCCTTCTTAACTAAATCATAAAATATTCTTTTAATTCTTTTAATTTTCTTTTATTTATTTTCTAGTTTTTTTGTTTTTTCTCTTTTCCTTTCTTTTCTGTTCTCAATGCCTTCATTTCTGTTCATGTCATTTCAAATTTATTATAAGAAATTCGATATTTATGGTTAGAATATGTTGTTCGATTTTGCATCGGTGATGTAATAAGGTTTACTCCATTGAAAAATGAGATTGAAAGGAAGCTAATGTCTTTTATTGAAGAGTTGGTTATGTAGAGTTTAAGTTAAATGGTGCAGAAAATCGAAGAAATAATTTTTTTTTCCTCTTTAATTCTCTCACTTTGTGTGTGTGTGTGTGTGTGTGTAGTATGTGTCTGTATGTATGTATATATATGTGTATATTTTGTGCAGTTCTTTCTACTTCCCTATTTCTTTCTATTTATGTAATGTGTGTAGGAATTGCAATCAGTCATGTGCATATTTTTGTGTATGTCTATAAATACACACACACCAAGATTTGTATGTATATGACTATGTGTATATATATATATATATATATATATATATATATATATATATATATATATATATATATATATATATATATATATATATATATATATATATGTCTGCATGCATGAATGTATATATAAGTATGTTTGTGTATTTATGGATATATATACATGTACACATATGTGTGTGTGTGTGTGTGTGTATAGTATCTTAAACTCATGAGAAACAAGCTTGTTTTCTGTACATTTCCTTATCTAATTATGTTAATTCTACTTCCTGATTCAGCTGTAATAAATCTAAGTGAATTTACATTTTCTTTCTGAAACAATTTATGAATGAAGTTTAAACAGAGTGAAAGAAAGAAATATGTTAGTGTCTTTTTAAGAGCTCACTTTTTGAACATTGTGTATAAATGTTTCATGTAACTTGTAGTTAGTTGTCAGTGTGCACAAAAATTGTATGTAGTGCAAATT
Organism: Octopus bimaculoides; assembly: GCF_001194135.2. NCBI lineage: Eukaryota > Metazoa > Mollusca > Cephalopoda > Octopoda > Octopodidae > Octopus > Octopus bimaculoides. The sequence goes on from NC_068989.1 coordinate 4,730,200, forward strand.
TGATTCTTGTGACAAAGAGTGGGGTTTAACCTGAGTCTTGTAAGCCTTTAGGGCCAGGTTCCCAATTTGAGGGCAACTTCCTTCCTTTCCTTCAGTCTTGAAGGCCCTGAAAGAAAAATAGGTGCAGATATGGCTATTGATGCAGGTAGCTATATAATTAAGAAGTTTGGATGCAATCTCAGTGCATGGTACCTTGGGTGAGAGTCTTCTGCTATAAACTCAGGCCAACAAAAAAGCCTTCTGAGTGAATTTGGTAGATGGAAACTGATAGAAGCCCTTAGTATTTATGTATGCATATATGCACATAAACATAGATGTGTGGTACTGGCATCGATCACGCTCATATGGTGCTTTTTACGTGCCACTGGTACTAGAGAATGTGCCACCAATACGATATTTATACTTGTAATATTTATTGTGTGTGTGTGTAGTTGTAACTAGTAGTTCAAATAGCTTAATACTTCACAAATAAGGACCTCAAGCAGAAGTAGTTGGTAGGTATTCCTCAAACTGTTGGTAGATATTCCATTTATCACATGCTATATCGGGATTATAGTGGTTGCTGAATGAAGATTGATATTTGAAATCTAGGAATAAGGTTAGTAGTCTTAGTTACTCCCATCATCACCACCACATACACAAGTATATACAAACTTATACACGCACAAAAATATATATGTATGTATTCATATATACACCAAAAGGCATAAAAATGCACAAAAGTGCATAAACTCACTTGATCATACACCCATTGATGTGCCAAATCAAAAAGCTGAGATGTGCACTAAATGCATTATTGAACATAAATGTGCAAGATAAGCTACGAAGGATATATATGGATGGATATATATATATATATATA
>NC_068989.1:4731154-4742792 GCF_001194135.2 Octopus bimaculoides
CAATATAATGTGCTTGCATCTAGATATATAAATGGACATCTTTGCAATTAGCCTGCTATGTTAGGTGTGGTAGCATTTGTCAAAGAAAAGTTGGACCGATTCCAGCTCAGACTTTTGACAGTAACCTGCAATTACCACAGGTAATGTACCTCACCCCCTCTCTCTCTCTCTCTCTCTCTCTCTCTCTCTCTCTCTCTCTCTCTCCATGAAAATATGCACACACACACACACACACACACATGCATAGATACACACATGTTTGTAAATGTTCTTGTATGTAGAACGTACAGAGATAAGAATGGATGTGCACACATTTTTCTTCCCTGCTCCTGCAATCATTTCCACTTGTTTTCCCTGCTCTTCCTCACAATTGTACAAAGACTCGGCTACACAGTCACATGTGTTTTCACGTAGATACACAAAAGCACTTACGCTTGGATACTTTCCTTTTGAAATATTCCTTAATATATTTCTCCTACTAGGCTCTAATTCGAACCAACTCTATCCTCTGCCTCCCCTCTTCCTTGCTTTTCTTTTTCCTCTTTCTGTCTTCTTTCCCCTTCTCCTATCTTCCTATTTTCTCCCTTCCTTTCTTTTTTTCTGTCAATCAATTGTATGTACCTGCCTGTGTCCATTTATATATTTCAAATGGAAGGGCTGGGGTGATATACATTGATTATATCCAGCTAATGTTATATAGATTAATAATATAATAGAATTGGTAGCAAAAAAAACAAAAAAAAAGAAGAGAAAAAAGGTCTCTCAGAGAGAAAGAGAGAACGAAATAAAAGTGTGTGTGCATGTGTGTTATGCAAATTTGCAGTAAAAAGAACTCCTTCAAGCTAGTCTAGAAAAGCAGATTTACAACTGGAAAATGTGTGTGCATACAAGTATGCGTAATTTGCAAATTTAGTGATATAAGTACCTCATTCAAATCATCATGGAACAGTTGATTTACAACTGGAAAGATATATGTATCTGTGTGTGTTTGTGTGTAATATGCAAATTTGGTGGGAGGAAAAAAAAAATACTATCCCATTCATGATAGGTAAGAGAAGTAGATGTACAAGTAGAAAATAAGTGTATGACACATATATTTATGCATATGCATGGTTGCACTCACATCATGTATGTGTATCATGCAAATTTGGGGAGAGAACTACCCCACTTGAAGCTGCTTTGGAAAAGTGGATGTACAGCTGAAAAGCATGTGGGGATGGGGGTTGTGCATAGTGTGATATGTATAATTGAAAAACATGAAAGGAAGAATCTAGAAAAGAGTAAAATGCTGAGGCAAAAGAAATTGTGCGATAAAAACCAAGATCTGAGATACAAGAAAGCCATATAATCATGGTAAAGGGGATATATTATTAGAAATGATGATAATAATAATAATAATAATAATAATAATAATGGTTACAAATTTTGCCACAAGGGCAGCAATTTTGGGAGAGGGGATGAGTCAATTACATTGACCCCCCAGTGTTCAACTGGTACTTATTTTATCGACCCCGAAAGGATGAAAGGTGAAATTGACTTTGTAATAATAATACTAATCCTTTCTGCTGTGGGCACAAGGCCTGAAATTTGGTGGTAAAGGGCTATTCAATTACATCAACCCCCAATGCTCAGCTTGCACTTATTTTATCGACCCCAAAAGGATGAAAGGTGAAGTTGACCTTGGTAGATTTTGAACTAAGCAGCTTGTCGAGTGATTCTGCCAGCTTCTTACCTTATGTTTCAAATTTTATCACTGAGTAAACTATTTTGTGGGGATGGGTTTGTCGATTACAACAACCCCAGCACTTGACTGGTGCTTTATTTTAATGACCCTGAAAGAATGAAAAGCAAAGTTGACCAAGGGATTTGTACTCAGAACATAAAGAGCATATTTATCATGAGCTCACATATGTAGAGGTTGGTGGGAGGGTGTAGTGCAATTGATTAATGTTACCCCCACACACACATGCCTTGACTATACAACTATTACTTTTATTACTGATCCTAGTAAAATAAGATATAAAGTTGATCTCAATGAGGTTTGAACTTAAAGAGTTCAGTGTTCAACTCCCTCCTTTTTTTTTTTTTCAGTTGCCTTAATAATTATAATAATTCTGATTTCTAACATTAGCTCAAGGTCTCACATATTGGAGAAGGATTATAATTGATAATCTTGATTGATAGTTTAATTTTTCAATCCCAGAAAGATGAAAACAAAGTTGACTTTGATGGGATTTGAAGTCAGTAAGGCAAAGCATTTATGTTAGATGCTCTACTGCATCTACCAAATGATGATTTCTTTGCCATGAATTTGATGGGAGAATATAGCTTCTTATATTAACCCCACCTCAAAGATTTACCATAGGTACAAAGTCACAAATTTGTGGAAAATGGGTTATAGCTGCTGTTTAGCCCCAGATTTTGCACTGATACAGCAAATGTTTTCCAACTGTGACCATCTGTTCTTTTATTTTCAGACATATTTTTTCTAGGGCATCATTAATTTAATGTGACCTTTCCTTTTTGAAGACATTAAGATGTGATTTGAGGGAGTTTTGGTTACTATTGCTGTCAAGATAATCACCTCTTAAAAAGGAGTATGCATGGTTTGTTAAATCAATTAAGAATTTCTAACAAAGGTACAAATCAACACATTTAGAATTTCACTGCAATTCTTGACTGGAATTTATTTTAGAAACCCTGGCAGGATGAAAGCAGAGTTGAATTTAGTAGTATTTGAACTCTGGATGAAAAAGAATATAACCAATGAAAAGCAGCCTAACATTTTGTCCATTGCTTGAGTAATTCTGGCATCCAGCATAATGATAATAGTAATAATCTTATTTGCCACCAGGGTAACTGATGAGGGGAACAATTACTTAGACAAACATAAAGTTTGGGGATTTACATTGAAAAAATTGAATGAGGAGAAAAAATACATGAAAAATAAAGATAACAATGATGCACAATAAGGGTTTCTAATTTAGGAATAAGGCCAGTAATGTTGAGGGGAGGAGGTTAGTTTATACCATCAACCCCAGTATGTGACTGAAACTTCATTTTATAGACCTCAGAGGCATGAAAGGCAAAATTGACTCAGCAAGATTTCAACTTAGAACATAAAGAGCCAGAACAAACACCACAAGGTATTTTGTCCACTGCTGTTAATGAATCTGCCAGTTTATCACAATGATAATAATAATCCTTTCTACCATAGGTACAAGGCCTGAAATTTGGCAGGAAAGGGCTAGTTGATTGCATCAACCCCTGTGTTCAACTGGTACTTATTTTATCAACCCTGATATGATGAAAGGCAAAGTTGACCTCAACATTTGAATTCAGAATGTAGCGATGGGTGAAACACTGCTAAGTATTTCATCTGTCGTGCTAACAATTCTACCTTGCTGCTTTAATACTTTTTCCTTTTCCTGCCTCATTCTTGTCCTGCAAGTTAGTTGGCAACCTCACTTGTGCTAGTGGCATGAGAAAATCACCGAGTACACACTGTAAAGTGGTTGGCATTAGGAAGGGCATCCAAGTGTAGAAACCCTGCCAAAACTGACTTTGGGACTCGTCACTGACCTGTGGCTTGCTGGAATCCTGTCCAGCCTATGTCAGCACAGAAAATGGATGCTAAATGATGATGATGGTGATTATCATTTTCATACCTATCCTCATCAACATTATCATGCCTGTCATCTCCACCATTGTCATTATTAGACCTACCATTGTTGTCATCACTTTAGTTTTCATCACTGTTACTATCGTCATCACTGTTGTCAGCATCACTATTGATATTATTACCCTTATCCTCATGTATTCCTTATCATAGTTTATTGGTGGTGAGGATGGTTTAGAAAAATCAATATTCTCCACAGTGCACTCCCACATACCTCAGCTACCTAAACTAGTGCTGCCACCAACCTCTTTCTTCCGCCTCCACTCCCACTAAGTGATCCAGTGTCTTACTTTCATTTCGTGATTTGGTCTCAAACATGCCCCTCCCCCATTCAGTCTTTTTCTTGAATCTCCATCTCCACCACCCTTACTTTCTGTTATTCAAAGACAATAGAAATTAAGAATGCCAGCAGGCAATAAGGGTTCAGTTTCTTGTCTTTTAATTGAGCTAAATTTATAATTTATTTATTCTCTGTTCTTTAAATGGTTGTTTTTTTTTTGTTTTTTTTTACTTGTTTCTTTTTTCAAATGCTACCCTCACTCTTCTATTCTTTAATGCTGCTTTCTCTCTCTCTCTGTTATCTGTGTGAATAATGATGTGTGTGTGTAGACAGTTTATAATATATATATTCTTAAATAGATACCTTATGTTATATTGTTAAAGACTGAAGCAAAGGGATGTGAGATGGAAAGAACAAAAAGCAACAATAATAGCAGAAGCAAGAACATTTGCTAAAAAATGATGCAGATGATCGTAGCAGCAGTGATGATTACAACCATGCTATTCACAATGATAATAATGACAATAAACATGATGGCAATAGTAATTATGATAATGATAATCTCAGTGTTTTTTACATTAGTTTTGGTAACATAATTCTAGCTATTTCCTGTTTGAGTTAGGATTTTTTTTTCTTAATTTTTCTTCCAGATCCATATTTTCTTTTGTTTTTCCTTTTCTGTTTTGTTTCCATTCTTCCTTGTCTTAATTTTTTTCTCCCCTCATATTTTTTCTTTTTGTTCTTGTATTTGTTTTTTTTTTGTATGTATGTATGTATGTATGTATGTATGTATTAGGTATGCATGTTTATATGTCTTAGGTGTGTATATGTACATACACATATCTATATATGTATGTATGCATGTTCATTCTTTTCTTCTCTTCTATTTTTGATTTGAAATCTTACTGTAGGGAAGGAACTGGTTTCTAACAACGACAGAAAGTTCCATCATTGAATGTAGATGACAAACGCAATATCACATTTTGAACTTGAGCCAAGTCTTGAAATTTTTTATTGTTCCATTTACAGAGATTGTATTTGTAATGTGTATGTGTGTTAGGTGGTTGATTTCTTTTTCTGAAAACTCCGGCTTTTCTAGGTTGTTGCTTAGGCATTTACTAATGTGTGTGTGTTTATGCTTGCATACAAACTTTACAATGCATGCATGTAAATTCACAAACATACATGTATTGTAAAGTTTCCAGCATGAATGTTTGTAAAGCTAGCACAAAAAAATAAATGTATTCCCTTCAACAGCTGTCAACTAAATATCATTGTGATATATATACATTAATGTATGTATGTGTGTGTTTATATGCGTGAATGTTTCAGTCAATTATTGACCAGCACGTAGACCAGCTCCATGTGACATTGTTACCTCAATTGCACCTTTCATTTTTACCTTTCTTTCCATTTCTCTTGAGTGTACAAAGTAATAATTTTGATCTACGAACTCATTCCTTATTTTTTTATCTTCTCCATATCTGAATACACACACACAACTATACACCACATACATGACACTTTTATGGTTAAATCAGTACTGTATTGGATTACTGAGAGGGAGGGCTAAGCATGTATATCATGTCATGTCACTAACACTGAAGTGTTGCTTCTGTTCCACTATCACAATTCTAAACTAGCTTAGTCCAACTAAATGTAAATAGATACCTCAGATAAGAAACAAGTGACTGCATTAATTGGCATCACTTAGCTTGAGATGAGTAAACTGATGAACATTGCTGAGTTCATCTCTATCTGTGAGTATTGATTGTAGGTGGATGGGTTCTGCTACTAAACCAACTTCACATACACTCCCTTGAAAACACTGCTTCTCTGATGCATTATGCTGGATTTCATAGGAATGTTGGCTGTTTCACTGATTATACAACTTAAAACTATCTACTTACTTAATTACAGTGTAAGTGGTTGAATAATTGAGAGACACTTGTTCCCTTAAACATATTCCTCAAGTATAATCTGTATGATTATTTGAATTACAGCTACATTTGATCTGATGGGCTCTTACCATTTAGCAAGCTTTATATACAGGGTGTCCACAAAGTCTGGGTACATGGAGTAAATAAAATCATAATATAAACAATTAAATATAAGAAATAATAATTTCTTGAAGTATGTGTTAATCCCCATGTGGGTACATGGGTAAATAAAATGATAACATAAACGATTAAATATAAAAAATAATAATTTCTTAAAGTATGTGTTAATCCCCATGTACCCAGACTTTGTGAACGCCCTATATATGCATGCGCGCGCACACACACACACACACACACACACACACGTGCGTGCGTGCATACTGTGAAAAAATTCAATATATACAAGAAGCAGGCATACACAACACTGGTATATTCAGGTATATATATAAAGTTATTATCCGTTATTATATATCTGTTTTTTTATAAACATAAATCTGTCCTCAAATATCTTATGCACCCTGTATGTATATATATATATATATATAGATGCATTTGTGAACATAATTAAATGACTTGAGTGCCAGATCGCATTTAATTTTGTTACTGATCGAGTTCATCTTTTCGTTATTGTGTGATATTTAAAAAGCTGAGTTTGCAATTTTGGATGTGTGTACATGTGTGGGATGTGTGTACATAGTGTGATGAATGTCAGAAAGGACAAGAGAAGTATTTTGCTAACTGGCTATAAGAACATGTCAGCATTGGTGCCAAATACCAAATTTATCAGGTTTACATTCTCAGCTTGAAACTGATATCCAGTGTGGTCCATTTTCCCCTTGTCTTTCCTCTTCTCATCTTTCCTGGGTGGTGTTGTAGAAGTGAGGAATAAAAGGGCCAATGCATCGGTCATTAGTGGCAAGATTTATAACGGGTGTGATGGTGGCAATGGAAACAGAATTAAAATGTTACAGGGTGGGGTGGGGCTGATTTGTTATTGTTTACTTTATTGTCTTCACACCCCACAGGGGAAGAAGAGAAGTGAGATGGGGGAAAGAGAAGCTCTTATTTCTTTACAAGCAAGCTATTGGTTTATTTTTGATTTTGGTAGTTGACTATTTCTACAATTTTACTTTATGTGTCCGGAAATCTTGTGTTGGAGAAAAGAAATGAGGCAGGAGGGCTGTTACTTCCGACGTTCCTTTTGTTTACTATTGATTAGAAAATATTTCCGAGCAAGGGATGGGATGCTGGAGGGGAAGGTATGGAGCATCACTGGCATCATCATCATCATCATCATCATCATCATCATCATCATCATCCCAACAATTTTCATTGTTGTTGTTCTTTATCATCATTATTTTTAATACCTGATTGAGGGTGGTGATTGCTGTCATCAGTGCTGCCAAGTACCATCATCACTTTCTTTCTAATAATAGCTTTTTATGAAGAACCATTCTCCTCATTGTTGTCATCGCTATCAACCTCAACACCACCAATACCTCAGGTATAACTTCTGTGTCCAAAAACAGCCAGCACAGACCTTGCTTCCTCTACCCCCACAGACCTTGCTTCCTCTACCCCCACTCCCCACTCCATTACACTTCTGCCAGAAGCATGGATTCAGCTTAATAAAATAGATTTAGCTCTTCTATTCTGGGTTCATCATTTTCTTGTTCTCTCCAGGGGGTTTTCTCACAAGCCACAAGGAAAGACATCATCAATCAATAAACTGGGATAATCTTCCTGTTTGTTTATATTTTTATTGTTTTATTTTCTATTTTGATTTGGTTTCCAATCTTGTTTTATGTTTCTTTTATATTTTTATACAGTTTATTTTAAAACATTTTTTGTATCTTATATATATATATATATATATATATATATATATATATCCTATATATATAACATACACACACAGACACACGATTGCACACCAACAAACACATATATTTGTATATGTGTGTATCTGATCATCATCATCATCATCATCCTGAATGATACACGCACACATATATTTTTCTCTCTCTCTCATACACACACATACACACACATCCAGACCGCTGTACATATATATTTTCTGCTTATAAAAGTATCTTAAATTTTGCTAGGATTTGCTTCCATAAATGATGACTTCTTGCTGAGAACAGAGTTGGGTTATGTTTGTTGGTTTGTTTGTTTTCCTTTTTTAAACTTTGTTGCATTGTTAGGAATGATGCTACAAAAAGAAGAGACTTTCTGGTGAGACTTCTTACCCTGTTAGTTGCACTTTACTTCACAGTTAGGTGGTAATGGTGGCGGTAGTATTTCCTGGAAATGTGATTGTTGTTACCTTGATGATGATGATGATTGTAATATTACTAGCTGCTGTGTGGAGTTTGGATAGAGGTGGCAGAGGAAGTCTTTTCATATGTCTTCATATCCACACCATACTCTACAGAAACACTGATTCCCCTCTTCCCCTTTGAACCCACATCCCTATCATTCAGATCTCTATCTCACAGTCAGCCACTTTTAGAAACACATTTCTCCCTTTTGGCTCATAGGCTTGGGCTACTGCCAACATATACAAATAAATTTTGCATGCACACACACACACATGCACATACACACACGCACATGCACACACTTAGACATGAGGTGTAGAATCAGTATAAGCTTGCCAGCAATTTGGTTTCAATTTTGAGTTGAAACATCTGATGCTAATGTCATTGGTCAAGGTATGCACATACCAACTATATATATATATATATATATATATATATATATATAATGATAATATATAATATGATCATTGTTTTAATGTCCAGTTTTCCTTGTTTGCATGACTCAGACAGAATTTATTGAGGCAGATTTTCTATGGTTGGATGCCCTTCCTGTTGTCAATTCTCATTTGTTTCCAAGTAAGGTAATCCCCATGCCCAGACATGTTCTTACAGAATATTGGAAATAAAAAAATGACAATGCTTGTGACAACAACACTCATTTACAACTCTTATGTGATGCCAAGACAAGGGGACATTCACACACACACACACACACACACATTTATTTGTCTGTCTATGACTGACTCCTTTTAGTTCCCATCTACCAAATTCAACCCAAGGAGTTGCACAACAGGATCGATTTGGGAACCAGGTGATTCATGTTCTTATAGTTTGATACGCACTTGTACTGAAAGTATCTAATCTGTTGATGTGTATACAGACACTTGTAATAGAAACATGTGGAGATAACTAACATGTATCTAGGGATGAATGTAGGTTGATTGGTACCGAGGTGGTATTTTTTATTCTACTTTTTTATACCCTGTGATAACTGCAATTTCCATATATAAAATGGTTGATGTATGTAAGAAGTGTTCTGTGAAGATTGTAACTTTCTCTGTCTCTCAATAAAATGTTTAAAATGAGTAGATACAAGAATTTTATGGTTTCCATTTTATAACCTAGTTACCACTGTATTCTCAAATGCATATAGAAACAGGAAGTCTTCGATATATTTAGATTCAGTCAGCGCATCTTGGAATTAGCCTCAAAGACATTGCATTGACTTTGCATTGACATACAGATGTTCTCAGCAGAGCTCTGAAATGATCAACCATGCTAAAGTTAGAGGTCAAACAATTATAGGTATATGGTTGTAGCAGTTAAAAAAAAAATCTCATGCTTACACATTCTTTAGGGCTATAACTAAGAGAGGGCTTTTTTTTTGTCTTTTTCTCTCCAATAGTTGAAGAATATTCTATATATCTGTTAGAATGTTCTTGGAAATTTTCATCAAATTTGTAATATTATTATTTGTATTGGAGTGGAATACCGAAGTGTTTGGTCTCAAAAAGTCAGTACAGCATAATGATTAGTGACTAAGAAAGAAAATAGTTCAGTGGGCATTTTATGACCATATCTATATTTATTCAAGCTATATTTATTCTTGTGATTTTCATTACAACAAAAATAATATATCTTAAACACTTCTTTTGTGTATGTGTGTGTGTGTGTGTGTGTGTGTGTCTGTCTGTCTGTCTGTCTGTCTGTGATGCTCTAAATTACACATACACACACACACGTAAATATACATGTATGCATCTATACTACACCTCCTTTTGGTGCCTTCAGCCACTACTCTCTCTCTTTCCTCTGCTGTACTCTATCTTAAATACCTTTCTTATCTATCATTCTCAATGCCCTCTCATATCTACAGTCATACCCCCACTTACTATAGCCCCTTATGTACCTCTATATCTCCCCCTCCACTGCTTCTACACCTTGCACATCATCCCACTACTTTCTGTCCTATTCTCCTTCCTGAGCTACTCCTATATCTCCCATCTACCATTTCCAGGTATGGGAAATACTGGTATTTCCCATCGTCTACAACATCACTCACTACATCAACCTCCACCTGTTTACTCCCCACTGACACTCTTATGAAAGTGTCCACTCTCTCATCCCCTACCATGACTCACTGTCAATCTCATTTCTTATCCTCACTCACTTGTACTTTGAGAGTTTGCTCTAGCACCCCATCACTACATTCATTTTGTCTCCTTCAGCCATGTCCCCCTATCATACTGTAGCCTTTCAACACCAGACGTAGAGCCACTCACCTTCCCTTCCCAAATACCTTTTCCTAGAAATAAGAGTTTCTTCTTTTGCTTTTTCTTTGTTCTTTTTGTCTTGTCAGTTACATGGCAACCTTACTTGTGCTGATAGCATGAAAAAAGCACCCAGTACACTCTGTAAAGTGGTTGGCATTAGGAAGGGCAACCACCCAACCAACCACCCACAGAAACCACACCAAAATGACATTGGTGCAGCAAGGCCTTGCAGCTCACTAGTTCCTGTCAAATTGTCCAACCAATTCCAGCATAGAAAGCAGTTATTAACTGATCATGAATGTGTATGTAGATATGATATATTACATTATGTTACAATAGCAGCACTATGTTGTGTTGCTGATGTTTATAGTGCATGGCAAAAAAATGTCTGACTATGAACTAGAATAGATAAGCTCCTATGTAAAGCTCCAGCTAGGTCTGGCATGAGCCCAAGCACTCATAAAGCAGGAGTGTAACCCAGTTTCCATGCTGTATAAGTGACTGAGATTACATTTCCTTCTGAACAGGATCCAGTTTGTGGCAGGGTTAAAATTCCAGTTAGATAAGTGCAAAACTATGGTTTACAACTTGGATCATGCATACTTTTAATTTTATATATGTGTGTGTGTGTGTGTGTGTGTGTGTGTGTGTGTGTGTGTGTGTGTGTGTGTGTGTGTGTGTGTGTTACATACATGTATCCACCCTTACACATACACCTTCATTCACTCATTCATAAGGTTATCTTATTTCATGTCATAAGTTTTATGTCCCTTAATAATAATGATAATATTCCTTTCTACTATAGGCACAAGGCCTGGAATTTTACTTTTCCATCTCTACTAATTGCACCAGTCCCACATTCATGTATTTCCTTAATTTTTTTTTCTCTCTTTTATTGTAAGTTAATCATAAATATTCCCTTGAAATATTGTAAACTACTTAAGACACACCATGTGAAATTCAAAACCAGTTTTTATTACAAGCAGATTATTATATTTGGTCAAATCATTTCAATACATACTAATGTAGCCTTTTCATATATTGTCAGTTACAAATGTATTGGTATTTTTCACTGGAAAATTAATATTTCAACTTGCACTGGGAGATTAATGAGTCAAGAATTTAATGTATGTTATATAATA
>NC_068989.1:4742913-4758159 GCF_001194135.2 Octopus bimaculoides
TATATATGTTCTGTGTGTGTAAGTTATGAAGTTTGCTTCCCAGCCATGTGATATCATTTTTAGACCATTTGATGGTACCTTGGAAAAGTGCACACACACACTCACTCAGGTCTCTTTCTCTGTATTTAAAGATGTTTCCATCTCCTGGGCAGCTGATCTCCACAACTATGCATAGTTTATGTTTCCTATCCCAGGCACTGCATACATCCTATTGTATTTGCATTTGGCAGAAATATTGATAGATATATTCCATCAAAATCCTTGTACTGTAACTTGTAAATGTATGCTATGTCACAGTTCTCTTTTCATTATTTGTCCTAGGGCAATCCTTCCTTTGAGTGTCTTTGTATGCTGTTTTAGCAACAACATTATGCCACAGTGATGACATCTGTAATGTCTCCAGCACATATATATGACATATTGGACATTTTCAGTTACATGTTTAGTGGTTTGAGGGGCTCCACTGTCTCTTTTGTTCAATCGTATTTTGTAGTTAGCTTTCTCTTGTGCAATCCACGAGCAAGCTGTCTCTTGCTCTTAAATTACAGTATGCACATTTATAATCATAAAAATGTGTGTGTGTGTTTGTGTGTGTGTGTCTATCCACACAACATTATTACACAGGTGCATTAGAATTCTCTTTCTATATGCCCCCCCCTCCTCCTGCCTTCTGAATAATATATACCTCATGGTGATTAAAAAGAAAGCAAAGGCAACGTTAATGCAGGTACACACACATATACATACTCTCATTCCTTGGTGTTTTATTACCTATAGTTGTTAAGATATCTATGAGTTATAACTGTAATTATCCCCTTTGAAATATCGTTATGGTAACCCATAAAGCTACTTTCCTTTTCTTGTTTCTATTGTTGTTATGTTTGTAGTTACCAATTGTTTTCTTCTTCTTTCAAGCCTTTACTTTACTTTCTTCATTTCTTTTTTTTTCTTTTATTAGCATAATCTTCTGAAGGAGCCTTTCCATTTATTGTTTGTTATATGTTATATGTCATTTGTCATGCTAGCAAGAGCTGCCAAATCTCCCTCAAATCGCACTTCTACTATCTTAAAAATCAAACATTTTGATAATGTGATCCTAAATATTACTCGATCATAAAAAAAAAGAAAAAAACCAGCAGGATGGTCGTGGTTGTAATGCTTTTCAGTCTGATTAAAGTTGACCTGGGCCCAAATGCAAACACCACCGCCATTGCTGCTGTTACTACTGTTACTACTACTACTACTACTACTACTACTACTGTTGCTGCTGCTGCTACTGCTAGTATTTCTCCTCCTACTACTACTACTACCACCACCCCCACTGTTGCCTCCACTACTTCCATAATGTTTATTCTAGTTTCTTCTCACAGTAGTGTCTGTTTTAAAACATTTGTTTTATGTGATTACATTGTGCCATTTTCACGTTCCAAGTGGGAGAAAGAGGTGGGTTGGATTTGAGTTTGCTGGTGGTGGTGGTGATAGTAGTAATGGTGGTGGCTTAGGAAATTGAAGGAAAATATTTAACATTTCCCATCTACCTTTCCACTAATCAACCTTGAAGTTCCCTCCTCTCTTGGAAACTACAGTATCAGAGGTGGGACATTTCTTTCTCTACCTCTCTTGACTTTTGTCTCTGTAGCTTTTACACTCCATGCTTAATGTTAAAATGTGGAGTATGTAGGCTTTATTAAATTACATTCTCAGTTTGGATGAGAGCTGCTTGAGATGTTTTCATTTCTAACCCTTACCCTGGGTGTTACTAGATTTGCTATACTAGATTAAAAAAATGGAATGGTAAATGCTTTGAAAAACCTTTAATCATAGGTCTACTAGACCAGGACTGACCTGGGGTTTACAACTATTGTGTGTGTGTGTGGGTGCAGATGAATTGTATCTGTAGATAAATTGTTGTAGATGAACTGTTGTAGAGAAATTCACTGGATTCCGATAAAATGCACTCTGTACACACTTTAAAGTGGTTGATGTTGAGAAGAGCATCCAACCAAAAAGAATAAAATGAACAAAATCGAACCATACAAGTAAGATCTGGTTCTTCAACCCATCTTGGAAGGACTATCTTGGACCATGACAACCACCCCAACCCATGCCAGCATGAAAAGCAGATGTAAAACGGTTATGATGTGATGATATATTGTCATTGTGTGACCCAGGTTAGTTCTGATTGAGCAGTTATATAGCACAAAAGATTTTAGCTCAATGACTAGGCAACATTGCAGATCTGTTGTTCCTAGATATACTATACCACTGGTTAGATGATAACCATACTGCTCAATTTAACTGTGACATATCCTCTAGAGTGCAGTGTGGTAATCTGGACATGTATTTTCTCCACTGACTAGTCCACTTCTGTTATTTAGTTTCTGTAGTTTACCTGTAGTTTCTTGTGGGAGCTATTATTGGCAGTGAGCATGCTGAACTTAGTCAAAGCAACGGCAGATGCTGTTCCTCTGCTTCATATACTGAATATATGTTGTAAGTTCAGTTCTATATTTAAGAGATGAGGAATTACGTACATTATTTACATTTGACGGCTATTTGTCCTCATCAGGGTTGAAATTTCCCCAAGGCACCTGATGAAGGCTGGAGGGTATATCAGCCGAAACGTTGTGTTAATAACAAACAATATGAGGACAAATATCCATCAAATGTAAATAATGTAAATGTGTTGTAAGGTTTCCTATTTGTAAGTAAAGGAGCTGGTACCAGAAAAGTTAGGTTTTGAAGTGAATAAAGACTATCAGACAGCTGTGACTGTGGATGTTTTGTAACACAGAGAAGGGGAATTACACAACAGCTGTCCCAAAAGATGCAGAATACTGTTATTTTTACCCTTTGTGTGTACATGTTTGTGTGTTTTTGTGTGTGTTTATATAAACATTTCCACAAATGCACTTAAGGTGGTATGATAGAAGTAACTAGGTCATAAACAAATCAGTGCAGAAGAGTTCTGGTATGTCTTAGTACTGAAGGATTACCCATTATACATTCTCTGTGAAAAACGTAGCAGATCTGCACAAATTTTAGGCATACATCTGTATACACACATACAGATGTACGTGTGCATATAGTTGTAAACACACACACACACATACACACACACACAGCTTGAGCTAATACTGTTATTTATATTTTTTGACCCAGCTGCATTGGATTTAACATTAAGATCCCAATCTTGAGAAATTTATTTTATTTATTGATTATTATTATTATTATTATTAATCATGTTGTTGTTAATCTGTTAATTCTGGGCAACCTACATTTAAAGATTACAAGGATTTAATTGTTGCATTTTGTTTTTCTATCATGGTCAACATCATCATCATCACCACCACCCATCTTTGTTGTTAGTGGGAAGATGTCTGGCAACAGTCATCTTTGTTGTCATCATCAGTCGTATTATTGCCGTTGTCTTCATTTCTACCAGCATTCCCATCAATTATTGTCGCATTGATTACTACCTCCATTACAATCATCATCACTATCGTCCTCATGTCGTCATGGTCTTTTTGTGCAGATGTATTGTAGTATAATACTGGAGTGCATCATTGTTCACAAGTGGATGTAGTGAAGTATAATGTAGTTACTGCTTAACTCTGAAGTCTGATTAGCATGATCTGTGATCATAAGCAAACCAGCCATGACCATCTCGTCTTTTTCTATATTGAGTACATTCATTTTTTAAAGCAGTAAGATGTAATTTGACAAAGATTTGGCTTTTATTTTGAGCAGATCAAGCAACCACATATCAGCTTCCTCGTTGGCTTGTATGGTGTTTTATGAAAGTGTGTGATGTAGTGACAAGATGTTGGTTAAAACACGCTTCGTAACAGCAACCTTTTCATGTAACTAAACCTACACAGTTACCTTTTCTTAACTACCTCCTAATAATTTGCAAGAGCTGACAAGGGAGCCTCTTTGTGGATGATTGACCTGCTACAAAAAGTAGCCAAATTTCACTCAAATCACACTCTACTAGCTCAGATAAAGAAGGATAAAAAGGATAATGTCATGCCTTGTGCCTGTAATTTCTGTTCTAGGTGAAATGAGTTATGTAAAATTAAGAATATCATCACCATCATCACCATCGCCATCATCATCATTTAATGTCCACTTTCTATGCTCACATGGGTTAGACAGAATTCGCTGTGGTGGATTTTCTACAGCTTGATGCCCATCCTATTGTCAACTCTCACCTGTTTCCAAGGAAGGTAACATTTCCCCAAGACCAGGTTTGCTGTCATCATCATTTTAACATCCACTGTTCCGTGCAGAGGCCAGGCAGAATTTGTTGAGGCAAATTTTCTTTGGTTCGATGCCCTTCCTAACGCCAACCACTCCAAGAGCATAGTGAGTGCTTTTATATGTACACACACACACACACACACACACACACACACACACACACACACACATTTTTATATATATATATATATATATATATATATATATATATATATATATAATGTATATATTATGTTCTGAGTTCAAATATACATACATGGAGTATTCGTCTGTAAAAGTACTTACTATATATATACACACTGATGCCTCAATATATGAGTAAATTTGTGTGTGCATGTGTGTATATGCATGTACACACAAAGCACACACACACACACATACACATAAATAAAACATCTGCAGTAAATTTGAACTCCAGACAGTCATAAAAATATTTTAAAATCCCTGAAGGCATAGAAAAGTATATCATCATCATGGGTATTAGTTTTCTACCTGTTACATTATGCTTGCAGAAGCTGGATGGATCTTCTCCAAGAGAATACCCGGCTGTATCTCTTTTTATGGATGTGGCTGTTACAGTTGTTGCTATTCTTGTAGATGTAGTTGTCATTGCTCTGTTTAACCCTAGATCAGCCCCATTTGAGCAGACGTTTGATCAACCGTATTCTAGCCATAGCTAGCTCATCTATTTTTATATTTTAACCTACAATGTCGAATGTGCCCTTCTTTTCTTTTATGTAATGCACTGTTGTTCAGAAGTGGAATGCAATAAGAATAATGCAAATGCTTAACCCCCCCCCCCCCCCAAGTTAGCTCTATGATCATTGGTATTCTAGCCTTCACTATTCTTTTACTTGTTTCAGTCATTTGACTGTGGCCATGCTGGAGCACCACCTTTAGTCAAGCAAATCGACCCCAGGACTTATTCTTTGTAAGCCCAGTACTATTGTATCAGTCGCTTTTGCTGAACTGCTAAGTTACAAGGATGTAAACACACCAGCATCAGTTGTCAAGCAATGTTGGAGAGGCCAAACACCACACACACACACACACACACACACACACACAAAGGGCTTCTTTCAGTTTCCGTCTGCCAAATCCACTCCTAAGGCTTTGGTTGCCGTGAGGTTATAGTAGAAGACACTTGCCCAAAGTGCCATGCAGTGAGACTGAACCTGGAACCATGTGGTTGGTAAGCAAGCTACTTACCACACAGCCACTCCTGTGCCTATATCGGCTTTTACTATATCTAGAGCAGCCTTCTATTGTTAAGATAGCTAGGTGTAATTTGAGGGAAACTGGATGATATTTCTAGCAAGTTGAGTGAATGTATAGTGGTTTCCTCCTTGGCTTTTGTTGCTGTTGCTGATGTTTTTTTTTTTGCTCTGCTTGTACTCGTTATTTTCGGTGTTGTTCATGGTGGAGTTTTAGTGTTTGTTGTTGTTATTTCTATTGTTGCTACCTTTATATTTCACCCTCTACCACAACTCCTATTAATCCCAAACCTTAAATCGTTTTAATAAGGCTTATTGTATTGTAGCAGGGGGCCAGATTAACACATTGCATCTGTGAGATTAAGCCGTTCGGAACTGGGCTGTGTTGTACAAATCAAACGGCAGCAGCATTAAGCAACTGAGCATTATGCAACTGACTGATGCTTGGAGTCGGTTGCATACATATGTGATGGAAATGGGTGGGATATGCATCGTGAGTTTAGTTGGTTGGGGGGGGGTGAGCCAATGAGGTTGGGGATATCTTTTATGGACAAGAAGGAGGAAACAGTTGTTGAGTTGGTGTTAGGTGGGGAGCAACTATTTTAGCAATATTGTTTCTTGTATGTGTGCTGTTTTCTGCATTTGTCATTTGTGTGTTTGCATATTTGTATCCATGTGTCTCCATGTTTGTGTGAGTGTCATATAAATTTCATAATCGGTGTGCAATTGTGTGTATGCATGTGTGTGATTTGTGTTGCTACCTATATATATGCATATTTCTATAATCTCCCAAGTCTGTTGTGTCTTTACAAATTAGTATGTAAATCAAAATATTCATGTGTATGCGTGTATTTATGAGATTAAAATTGGTTAGTTGGGTAGATGGTCTCTTAATGTCGGAAGCTTGTGCAAGCATTTATGTAAATGTGTATTTAAGTGTGTATACATGCTTTGCATGCAGGTGTATACATATCAATGTATGCAGATGAAATGATTGTGAATTCAAATTGTATTGGTGCATAAACAGCAGTTTTTTCCATCATCATCGTTGCCTTCCTCATGTTTGTTTTGTTCTTTTTTATTCAAAATTATGCAAGATTGTAGTGAGATAAAGGTGCTGTTTTTGATGATGATGGGAGGCAGGTTTATACCATGTAGAATTTTGTACACAAATATGGTTATTCAATGTTCTATTTATTTCTCTCTATTTTTCTCTATTTTATATATTTATATTTTACTATGTTATTATTATTGTTGTTGTTGATGTTTTTTGTGGTTTTACTTGCATGAATGCATTTTGTAAAGAGTTGCGCTGTAGGGTGTAAATATGTGTGCATGTTATATTTGGATGAGGGGTGTCTATGTATGTATGTATGTGTGTTTGTGTTGATGGTTTTCAGGTGTGGATGTGTGAGTATATATATATGCATTATAGCAGTTGACTGGTATGTATGTACGCATGTTTAGTGTTTTGGATTTCCAAAATTATCTGCATATGCTTTTTATGGTTGTATGAATGTATATTTGTGTGAAAGTGTTGTATGAATAGTCTTCTGAATCAGCCTTTGTTGTGTGTGTGTGTGTGGGAGGTGTGGGGTGTGACATGTTTGTCTGTCATAATCCATGAACATTTGTGAATATGTGAGTATGTCTACAATCTCTCAAGTCTTATATGTTTACAAATTGTCATGTAAATCAAAATATGTACATGTACTTCTATATATGTGAGTGCATATGTCAGTGTCTGCGTGTGTATGCATATATGTACATATATATATATATTGCTGTATTTTGGGATGGACATTTTTATCTATTTATTTACTTATTTTTTGCGAAATAAACACATGCATCATATATTCATATATTCATTCTTCACTCGTTTATTACTGTTCTTATTTTATCTTGTGTCCATTGTCTGGAAATCTTTCATCACACATCTGTGACCTCTTCAGCAACACTTTCTGTCCTGAATGTTAGTGTTATTATTTTAATCCCCAGATCAGTGTTGCTCAAGCACACATATGATTGGAAGCTTTCTATCCATGACTACATTGTCTAGTTTTCAGGAATAGTATGTCTAACACTACATTATTTCATCCTTTTGTCCTCAAGATGGTTGAGATTATAAATGTCTCTAGCAAGTTCAGCAGCCATATAGAGGTCCCACTTCTCTCATTGGCTTGTTCTTAATCAAAGCAGTATGGTACAGTGCTGTGCTAGTAGTGTCTATGTGTGCTGGCATAAGCAAACAAACTGGCTTTAAACAGTATTTTCTGTAAATGTATTTTTCAAGGTTTATATGTGTGTAGAGCAGTATAGAGTCTGCATGTGTGTGTGTGTGTGTGTGTGCGCACATGTATATACACACTGTGCATGCATTTTTTGTATATGTATACCAACATAATTTACATACATACATACCTGCATACACACACATTAAACACACAAACCTGATGTGTGTATATGTATTTCTGTGTCTGTCTGTCTGTCTCTTTCTCTCTCTCTGCCTGTCTGCCTGCACTAAATTTCATCGGTGTAAGTCAGACTGTCTCTCCTGGGTGTTGCTAACATCTGTCTACAGTATGTCGTCTACTCCAGCAACATATGTCAACAATATACAATATACTCCGTCATCAGCATATGCAGTTACCTTCTAAAGATTTATCGTTGAGATTTTACTGCCATTGTTTTTGGTAAGGTTTATTGTTTGTATACAATGTCTATAAATTTAATATAAACATAAATTCAAACATTCTTATAAGTTAAAGACTACTTCATACCATTCCATGTACGATACAAAACTATATTTATGGCTGTGTGGTTAAGAAGCTCACATTGCAACCGCATGGTTTTAGGATCAGGCACCTTTGGCAAGTATCTTTCTATAACCCCCCCCCCCTAGACTGACTCATACCTTGTGAGTGAATTTGGTTGTGGAAACTATGTGGAAGCCTGTCGTGTGTGTATGTGTGATGTCTTTTTGTATGTTTTCTTTCCCCACTGCTTGACAGCTAGTGTTGGTTTGTTTACAGCTTTGTAACTTAGTGATTTGGTAAAAGAGGCCAGTTGTGTAAGTACTGCCATTGATTTCTTCAACTAAATCTTTCACGGTAGTGTCCCAGCATGGCTGCTGTCTAATGACTGAAACCAGTAAAAGGTAACCAACCACACACTCTTATAAATCACTTACCTTCACATTGGTTGACCTAAGCTTTGTAAGTGTATGTTGGTTAGATGAAAACTGTACTAGTGCATCCAATGGACTATACTTGTGACCCAGCCTGAGCAGCATAAAGGTGTGTGTTTGCGGAATACTCAGCCACTTAAATTATAGTTTATTGAGAAGTCAGTTCGGTTGACCAAATGACTGATACTCATCATTAAAACTGCTGGTGATCCATTTAATTACGCTTTTTTTTTTTTTTCCATTTTTACTAATATAACATCATCATTATTGTTTTAATGTCCACTTTTCCATGATTGCTTGGGTTAGATAGAATTTATTATAGCTTATTTTCTACACCCTGATGATTGTCCTGTCACTAACCCTCACCTCTTTTCAAGTAAGATGATATTTCCTCATGTCTAGACATGTTTCCACAGAAAATTAAATCATGAAAGACACCACTTCTATGACGGTGACACTTGCTTACAACAATCACAATATGCCAAGGCTTCAAGACACTAACTCAGTCACACACAAACATACACAAGCACACACACACACGCATATGTACAATGGGATTTTCTCAGTTTCTACCTTTTATATCTACATACAAGGCTTTGGTTGGCTTGGGGCTATAGCAGAAGACACTTGCCTAAAGTGCCTCACAGTGGAACTGAACCTAAAACCAAGTGGTTAGGAAACAAGCTTTTTAACCACACACCCAATTGTGTCTGTGTATGTGTGTGACTGATACACACACACACACACACACACACACACACACATAATCAAAATCCATCACCTAGGGAGGCTGTAGATGCACAGTGGAAGACAGTCACCTCTCTGTTTTTCCCTGGTCATCAGTCAACCTTATGTTTTCCATCATATTCTTCCTTGTCCCTATCTTGATCTTTCTTAACTACTCCCTCTGTGGAATTCCTCTGCTTTTTTTTATTTGTTTTCCTGGAGGTGGAGCTAACCATATTTTCATGATGTTGGGTTTTGTGTTGCATAACCGCAACCACTTCATTGTCTGGCTTTTGGTAGAAGTAGAATTTCATGGTTTGTAATCTCCGCCAACAATTTATTTTGTAACGCTCTCATTAGTCCAATGTTCTCTATATAGAATGTGAAGCATCTTTCTAGAACATTTCATTTCAAAAACCATGATTTTTTTTTATTGCTTTCAGCATCTAACACCCATGATGCAGTACACATAAAATGCAGCTGAAATTATTATTGCTTTCAAAAAACATTTTTTTTTTTTGTTTTGTTATTCTAAACTTTTGTTTTTCCAAACAAGGTCTAACATTGGTAAAGTCAGCCTTACTGCTGCAATCTTTCTTTGATCTTGCATCTTCCATTATTGTTCTTCCCAAATATTTAAATTCCTTAATTCCTTAACTTGTTTGCGCATCTTCCCCCACTGTTTTGATAGATTGACTTGTCTTTTTCATTTTATTATCATGTTGATTTTTTTCAGCATTTCATTCCATTACATATCTTGGAGTTATCACTCTATCTGTCTACCTATCTACACACACACACACTCACACACACGTGCAAACATGCACATGTGCGCACACAAACATGCATTTGTGCACACTCAACTTACAAAACACAAATTCTAAATTATAATCAGAAAACATACTGACTGGTGTTAGAATTTCAATTCAAGAGGGAGTTAGTTTGCCTGTATCAAAGTATATACACATACATATAGTCGCAGGTATGGTGTATGGTTAAGAAGCTTGTAACTGAATTCAAATCTAAGTAGTTAAGAAGCAATGTGTGACTCCTTGGGCAAGTATCTCCTACTATAATCCCATGCTGACTAAAGCTGTGTGAGTGGATTTCGTTAATAGAAAAAGAAAAAAAAAAGCTTATCATGTCCTCATCATCATCTTTTAACATCCATTTTCTGTGTATCTGTGTGTGTGTGTGTGTGTGTGTGTGTGTGTGTGTGTGTGTGTGTGATTATAATCATCAATATATATATATATATTCATATATTTATTTGTATTTCCTTGTCTTTACATCTCTTCATAATTGTGAATGAATATCATTGTCATACAAGCAGTATCATTCATTTCCAATATTCTGCAAAAATATCTCTGGCTGTGGGCAAATATAATCTTGCTTGGAAATGGCTTAGTGTTGGTGATGGGAAGGACATCCAGCCATAGAAAATCAGCCTCAGTAAACTCTGTCCAATACATGGAAAAAAAATAGAAGTTAAAATGATGATGATTCACATACAGAGATACACAATTTTAATGGGTATGTATTTGTACACAAGAAGTTGATTTTAGAAGTGAATTTGGTACAAAATAATGGAATCTATTGCTGTTAGTGTTTTTTTCTTCCCCAGCTTAATAATAATAATAATAATAATAATAATAATACTTTATTTGCATCAAGGGCAACAGTGTCACAAATATTACATTACAATTCATTAATGCAATTAATATAAGGCAATATCACATCATGCAAATGAACCTATGTATAAACTGGAGTATGAGATACATTTGTGTAGAAGTGTATGATAATAAATAAATTATATATATATATGAAAGTCTATTTGATAAATTTGATAAGTTCTATGTTAGCATTCTTCTGAAATCATGTTAAGAACCTTGATAACAAACTATCTTTCCTTATTGCTAAAAGAAAGGGCATTATATAACATATATATAAACACTTTCAGAAAAGAATACATATAGCAACAAAACTTCCACCTGAGGATATTAATATCTTCTCTTGTTGTATATTTACTTTCCTCTTTTGTGCTCCACTCTCCGCCATCATCTTTATCTATAATTTCACATTCATAAATGCAGATACAATTGTTAGTTGCATGATTTTTATAGAATGATGCAGTTATTGAAGCTTTTATAAATATTATTCTTTTGTTTTTACTTTTACATATTTTGGAAGTGGGAATTGGGCTTTTTTTTTAGCTATTTATTTTTTTTTTTCAATCATCATCATAATATTGGTTTCAAATTTTGGAACAAAGCCAGTAATTTTGGGGAATGGGGGTTTATTCAATTACATCAACCCCAATACTGGACTGGTATTTTGTCTTTCATCCTTTCAGGGTCAATAAAATAAAGTTAACCTTTGCTGGATTTGAACTCAGAACATTAAGAGCCAAAAAAAAAAATATGCTGCTAAGCATTTTGTCTGATGTACATATAGCTGTGCATTCTGCCATCTCACTGGCATTATCAGGGTTAGTCAGTTGAATGAACCCAATATTTTACTGGTGTTTTATTGAACCAGCAGCATTAACGGCAAAGCTGACCTCAGTGAGATCTAAATTCAGAATGCTAAGAATTGAAAAAATATCATAAGGCTGACTGACACGTTAACACTTCTATCAATTCACCACTCCAATGGTTTCAAATTTTGCCACAAGGGCAGCAGTTTTTAGGAGAGGAGATGAGTTGATTACATGGACCCCAGTATTCAACTGGTACTTATTTTATTGACCCCAAAAATATGAAAGGCAAAGTTGTCCTCAGTGGAATTTGAACTCAGAACATAATGACAGATGAAATACCTATTTCTTTACTGCCCACAAGGGGTTATACACAGAGGGGACAAACAAGGACAGACAAACAGATTAAGTCGATTATATCGACCCCAGTGCGTAACTGGTACTTATTTAATCGACCCCGAAAGGATGAAAGGCAAAGTCGACCTCGGCGGAATTTGAACTCAGAACGTAACGGCAGACGAAATACCGCTAAGCCTTTCGCCCGACGTGATAACGATTCTGGCAGCTCGCCGCCCTATGAAATACCACTAAGATGAAATACCACTAAGCATTTTGCCTAGCATGCTAATAATTCTGCCAACTCGCCTTAATAGTGCTAATAATAAGAAGAAGAATCCCCAGCTGCATCACTGTTACCCATAATTATTGTTTAAATTAAAGGGTAAAATGCCTAAACAAAATTGAAAGTGAAAAAAAATAAGGTCCAAGAATTCAGCATACTGGGCTAAAAGGGCTTACTATCACTGGTTTGGTACGATTGGCTAAAGTATTTATGATGGGGATATCTTTCTCCAGTTTTCAACTTCTCCCTTATCATGTTAAACATTTTAACCTCAACACACACACACACACACACACACACACACATATCTGAAGATGGGAGGGCCAGAGGAAATTTGCAATTAACTCCTTTAACCTCAATGTTCTGGAAGATTCTGTTAGAGCAGAGGGACTGCTTTTCTTTTCCATACTTCAAAGGAATGCCAATTAAGATTTCTGACTGGAAATGTAAATGTTTGCACTGGACTATTTAAGTGAATATTAATGTGAATATGTGAATGTATGCATTGTGTAAATGGCCTTATAACATTATATAGAATTTGAAGTAAGGTAGTGAAATAATAAGGTTTCATCTGGGAGCAGAAACCCAAACCCTACACTGAGATCTAATCTTGACCTTAACCCACCAAATTCTTACGACCTGCTATTCCTATATAAATAGCTTTTTCAAAGCTATCACATAGATGTGAATAGTTCAATGAATTCCCAGTATATTTTCCTGGAAATTAAATGTTAAGAGACATTCACTCTCAAACATGTGTGTGTGTGTGTGTGTAGTCCTAATCATGACTGTTTGTGTTTGAGGTATATATATATATATATATATTTATATATATATATATCACACATGCATGTGCACACATACTCATATACACTAAATTTATGGCTGAGTGAGAGTCAAGTTCTTTTGAAGAAGATCGACGGAAGTGTGATCAAAGTAAGCTACTAAGGTATATTTTCACTTTATTTGCACAATGGGCTTCTTACATTTCAGTGGAAAAGTTCTCTTTTTTGCTCTCTCTCTCTTTCTCTCTGCCCCCTCTCTTTTCCCTACTCCCTCTGCATGTGCTCTTTCTTTTGAGAAGGTGATATTTAATCACGTATATACTCAAATATAAATTCACATACACATTTGTGTGTGCATGGTTTTGGTTTTAAGAAGGTGATAGGTGATTGCTTATGTGTATACAAACGTACATACATAGTGTGTGCACACGTGCCTGTGAGTATATGTGTATAGTCTTGATTTTAGTGGGTGATATTTAATTGCATAACATATGCAAATATGTATGTAGACACATCTGTATGTATAGTCCTGATTTTGTGAATATGACAATCACATAAGCTCACACAAATACATATATCTTCATATAAAAAGACAAATATCTAAGTACATACAGACACAAATTATTGACAAGTATTGATATACAACAATACTCATACACGTGTATATGCACAACTATACTAAGAAATGTGCATGTAGAATTATGTGCACTCAAATGTATATGTACATATATGCAAACTGAGATGCATATAAATACATACACATATATATACATAGAGAGAGAAAGAAGAGTCAAACAAATCTTTAACAAGAGAAGACCCAATAGAAAATGAAGGATCGAATATTTTTATTCAGTAACTGAATTAGCCTTCTGCCATTTCTGTGCAACTATTAGTTGTAATGGACTAAAGGGTAATCCTACTAGCATCTATAGTGTGTGTTTGTGTGTGTGTGTGAGAGAGAGAGAGAATGCACATACATCCACAATCACGTAGATATCAAATGTTAACATAATCACGGATATGAATATAAAATAGCACCTATGTGTGTTTGTAATTTTGTGCACATGCATACAGACACATCCATGCACACATTATGCATTTCTCTGTCGTATACATTTTTCTACTCCAGTTCATGTCATACCTTGTTCCATACCAGGGATCACATTTTTTAAATTCTTTTCTTAATAAGCCAATGTTTTGTTTTTTTTTAAATGTTTTTTCTTGGTAACAGTTTCAAACAAAAATAGAGATGAAATGTTATTTAATGTAATTTCAATCACTCCACTTTCACCGAGGCCTTCTTCTTTTTAACTTGGTTAAAAGCTGTGCTTCATGTTTCAAGTTTGAAGAATTCTCTGCCAACCCAAACCCATAACACCAAACCATCCACTACTCCACTTCCACTTCCACCTTTCACTCTTCTCTGAAATGCAAGGGCGTGGTTTATTTTCTTGTTTTGGCAAAGAGTAACAGTCAGGCTAAGCCAATCTGCCAATCTGTGTATTTAAGCTGAAATGATCCATGAAAATGTGCATCAAAACAATAAATAAATAAAAACAGTAGATAAATAAATATGTAAAGAAAATAAATCCTTTGATTTTTCACAACAACTTCTATCTCATTCCAGGGTGAAAAACTAGAGGTAGTCGATAGCTTCCGCTATCTGGGCGACCAAGTTAGTAGTGGGGGTGGGTGCGCTGAAAGTGTAGCTGCTAGAATAAGAATAGCCTGGGCAAAGTTTAGAGAGCTCTTACCCCTGCTGGCGACAAAGGGACTCTCACTCAGAGTAAAAGGCAGACTGTATGACGCATGCGTACGAACAACCATGCTACATGGCAGTGAAACATGGGCTGTAACTGCTGAGGACATACGTAAGCTCGCAAGGAATGAAGCCAGTATTCTCCGTTGGATGTGTAATGTCAATGTGAATACCCGTCAGAGTGTAAGTATCTTGAGAGAAAAGCTGAACATTA
>NC_068989.1:4759631-4784629 GCF_001194135.2 Octopus bimaculoides
GAACACCTTTCATCTTGAAACCAAAGAGGGTCGTTTTTCTTCTAGCGCTGACTTAAGCCACTCAAGCTGCTCGCAGTAGATCTCCTTTGTTATCATTTGGTTTGGGTTTAAAAGTTCAACGTGAACTAAACCTTTCATATTCCTCCAAATAGATAGCAACACCATACGTGGGGGAAGACCTTTTTTCTCCTGGGGTGCCGGTGTTTCTCCTTTCCCTACCCACTGTCTTCAATGCTTGACATTTTTATAGAGAACCCATTTCTCATCACCAGTCACTATTCTGTCGAAAAAGGTTCATTCATGAGATGTGACAGTAAAGAAGAGCACACATTCACTCTCTGCACACGATTAGACTCAGAAAGTTTGTGAAGAACCCACTGACCCAATTTGCTGATTTTCTGATGGCACCCCCTCTTTTTCCCATCTGCTAGTTCCTTAACAGTTATGATGGGATTTTGTTCCACCGGGGTTTGCAGGATGCCTCATTGAACTCTACAGATCTTCCAGAAGGAGGCTCATCTTCTAGGCTGTTTTTTACAAATTGGAATTTCTGGAACTACTGTTGACACTGGTTTACGCTTATTGTCCGATCCCCATATACTACATTAATATTTCTCACACTTTCCATTGCGTTGTTGCCTTTATTGAACTCAAAGCAAAACATGCTGAATTGGATTAATACCTCTATCTTTGTCTGTGGCTGCAAACATTCAGGCCAGTTCTATGGATAGCTTCTTCCTTTCCCCCATCAACTGAAAAGAGTTGTAGGTATTGCTCTTCATCCTCTTGTTGTACGATAAAAAACAAGACCAAATGTGATAGGTTCTAGTCAGTTAGTATGGCCATTTTATTAAATCCATCACATAAAATTTAGGATCTTATGTAAATATAAGAAACCATTATTAGAGTTCACTTGAGCTGTTAAAAGTAACAACCAAGTCTCCCTTTTATACATTGCTATCTTAAAAAAGCTTGGACACATTGAATAATGTAACTCTAGATATACTATATCTGAATACATGATGGATGGCTAAGGCTGGAATTGCTTTGATCAAAGGTCTGTTAGCCCAGAGTTTGATCTAAAACAACCACTACCATCATCATTCTTTGATCAATTACTTCAGCAAGAGAAATGTTTGTGTGTTTTGTCTCAACTTGAGCATGTGCAGATAAATTTACAAATATTCCAAAATAGAAATTGAGGAAATTAGGTAAATAGATCAATAACTATTTATTTGATCAGCAAACAGTCTGATAAATATTTTTATTCCTTGTTTTTTTAAAGTTGCCCATCCTAAAATCTTAGAGTGAAAGCATGAAGTTTTCATTTGAAAGGCAGTATGACAGTTTATTCCTGAGTCAGCAGAAACAGGGTGTTGTTGTTGCTCGTCTGTGTGTTTGAAAAATTACTGGGAAACAGTTGAACAGATTTTCACCAAATTTGGCAGAAATGCTCATTGGATGAGTGGCTTGCACTCAATGAATTCTGGTTTGGTAAATCAAAATGTTTTTTTTTTTTTTGTTTACGTATGCATAAACGATAAGCAGGGGAAATAACTCTTGATGTTGAAATACGAATTCGTATGAGACTATTAAATTAAATTAAATTTTATTTTATCCTTGTATGCGCACAGGGCATGCATCGCCCCTCTAATGCCTTTTTTTTTTTCATTATACTACTTTAGTTCTGTTAACATTGTTTAACCCCTGGTTGTCTCTTATCCAGCAGACTTAAAACCAAAAGTATCCCAGATGTGCCCATCCTGTATCTTGTGTATCTAGCACATTATTCAGTGTATACTTGTTTTTTTTTTATGAAAATGGAGTGTTATTTGAAGAAGGTATCGTTGTGATTGCTACCAGGTTGAAACCCACGTAGAAGTTGCGTTGTTGGTTTGTTTCTTTAATGTTGGCTTCCAAAGCATTGAGCTAAACTGTATTGTTAGGATTGCATTTGTGTTCTTGTATCTTTGCTGCACCCATCAAAACTATCATCATCATCATTTGCTATGAGTAAAGCTATTAAAACAATTTTGTTGTATACTTTTGTATTTTGATTTTTTTAATTAGTGTTCAAATTAGAAGAACAAGAATTTTCTTTGTTGTAGATTCTTTTGGTTGACTGCAATTTTCATTTTTCTTGTTTATTATTGATAAAAAAATATCAAAAGTTTAAAAAGACTTTTTTCCTTTGACTTCTATTAAACATTTCTTTTTTTATAATTTAATTTCATTGTCATTTTCAATTTTTGTATTTTTAAGGAATTTTTCTTTTATCGAGTGAAAGAACTCAATCTCTAGCAGGATTTCTACTTTATGGTCTTAGCATTAAGTTAATGCATGCATACATACAAACGTGCATACGTGCACATGCACATATGCTGTCATATAAACACAAGAGTCAATGAACATAATCATGCACAAATACTTGCAAACAAATGCACTTGCTCTTCTACACATACATGCAAACATAGCATTCACAGGTATGCACATACATAAAGACACTTAACCATGTGTGCATGCAGATAAACAAAGTGCAGTATAACCACGTGCATGTGCACTCATACATGTATCCAAGCAAATGTACACATGTTGTGCAAATACATACTTTCATGGGCACACATGCATGAAAACACAAACACAAGAGAGCACACATACATAAAGATGTACGGTCACATAGAAGTATGTGAGCACACTATTATACATACTCAAACCCTCACATACTTCTAGATTTCTCTCTCTCTCTCTCTCTCTCTCTCTCATACACACGCATATCACTCCTCTCTTTATGACACACCATTTTCCTTAACAATTCAGAAATGGAATGCCTGAAGTGACTTTTTTAATTTCTATGTTAATTTTAAAATTGTTCAATGGAGGTGAAGATCAGACATGCTAAATCCACAACAATTGACTTAATTAGACCTTTGGACAGGATATGTTCATCTGACCTGTTTGTTGCTGTTACTCCACTCCAGATTACTCTCATCCAGTAGACCTATAATCAGTGGTATTCCAGCTATGATCATCTTGTTGTAAATGAATGTGCATTCATTTCCTATATTCTACATTAACATGTCTGACTATAGGGAAATATTAGCTTACTTGGGAGCTTACCTTTTTGATAGGAAACCAGATTATTGCAGGTAACATCCCCTGATGACTTGGTGCCTATTGCCTGGTAGTTCAGTGAACTGAGACAATTTCAAATAAGGTTTTGCTCAGAAGCACATAAAAATTCTGCTTTGCATCAGACTTAAACTTGTGATTCCACAAGGAGGTAGTCAGACATTACCCACAGTAATATAGAGTAGCTGTGTTGTATGTAGCTTGCTTACCAACCACATGGTTCCAGGTTCAGTCCCACTGCATGGCACCTTAGGCAAGTGTCTTCTACTATAACCTCAGGCCTACCAAAGCCATGGGATTGGATTTGGTAGACAGAAACTGAAAGAAGCTTGTCGTGTATATATATATATATGTGTGTGTGTGTGTGTTTGTGTGTCCGTGTTTGTCCCCCCAATATCGCTTGATAAGTGATGCTGGTGCATTTATGTCTCCGTAACTTCGCAGTTCAGCAAAAGAGACCAATAGAATAAGTACTAGGCTTACAAAGAATAAGTCCTGGGGTCAATTTGCTCAACTAAAGGCAGTGCTCCAGCATGACCACAGTCAAATGACTAAAACAAGTAAAAGAGTATAGTTATATGAGAGAGAGAGAGAGAGAGAGAGAGAAGGGGAAATAGCAAGTATTCTGTGGTTTAATCAGTAGTAATGTTGTTGCTGAAAAATCAATCAACTTGTTTCTCTTTTCTGATTTAAATTGATTATTATGTCTAATATAATTTAAGTTAAAATTTTAGCATTTAATTTGTAACAATAATTATTATAATAATGATTTCTTACAGAGGTACAAAATCACAAATTGTATGGTTGAAGAAATGGGATATTTGCATTGTCTATATATTATGGCTAATGACTTTGCCATTATAATTTATACTAAGAGAATCACTGTCCTCTGCGTGCGTTTCTCATAGTTTATGTATTATATAATGATGACTTTTTCTCTCACCCTTATGTACATGTGCTCATGCGCACGCACACACACACGCACACACACACACAGAGTACTACATTGCCTAGTGTGTCCTTTCCTAATTTAAATGATAGGGTGAAATCTGAAAGGAATTTAGGTCAAGCAATCACATAGAAGCTTCCTTAAACATCAAGACTAACTTACATTGCTATCATTTGACAAAAGAAAATGTTTAGTGGTGAAATATGAAATATGAATTACATAGGGAATGTGATAGGTAACAAGATGAAGGGTTGGTGATGTTTCAGTTACATATTTTGATATACTTACATGAGCTTTCTTATAAGTGAAATGAATTAACTACTGTTCAGAATTGAAACCAAATTGCAGACTTGGCTTGCCATAAGCTTACTTGTTTATCATTTATCAGTTTCTATACTATGTTAATAATAGTAGTATTAATAGTAATAATAATAAATTCCTCTTTTGTTGTCAAATTATGTATTGTCGTTGATAAAGACTTGAAATTAACTTGTTTTCTTTTATTTCTTTTGCAGGTAAGTTGACCTGAGCTTTTCATATTTTGTGAGTAAAGTACCAATCAATTATTTTTTATAATTTACTTTCCGTTGGTTTTGATTTAATATAGGATCTTTTGATTAGTGAGAGACTGGATGGCATCAGCAAAAACATTGATGGTTTATATTCTTTTAGTGACATTAAGGCAGCGAGCTGGCAGAACCGTTAGCACGCCGTGCGAAATGCTTAGCGATCTTTCATCTGTCTTTATGTTCTGAGTTCATATTCTGCCGAGGTCGACTTTGCCTTTCATCCTTTCGGGGTTGATAAATTAAGTACCAGTTGCGTACTGGGGTCGATCTAGTCGACTAGCCCCCTTCCTAAAAAATTCGAGCTTTGTGCCTAGAGTAGAAAAGAATTTCATTGGATTTTAGTATGTATTCTTTGTGCTCTTTTATCATGTGTATAACATGTATTGGAACACATGCACATGACACTGTTTTGTACAACACAGTTGAATAGATGGAAGCTGGTTAACATTATGTTGCAGTTCTGTTCCTTCTTGTTTGGTGGGCTGTAGATTTCAAGACAATATTACTAGATTTCAAGGCAATTACGAATTACATATCTAATAATGTTGTACTGTTTTTTTTATTCCCCCCCCCCCTGTAACCTCATTTATCACTGATTCTTTCATCACTGGTCTGAGAAAATATGGAATACTCAATTTTGAACCATGTTCACAGATTGATCCAGGTACTGAGCTCTGGGACAAACTTACAGCTCTATGCAGTGCTGAAAAGTTGACAAATTAGTACAATCACTTGGAGTGTTAAACTTCTATCGGGCTGAGTAAATTAATGTGCATCAAAAAGTTATCTAAAAATAAATGTGGTAAGAAAATATAAAAAAAAACATCTTACTTAAGGACTTATATTCATTATTCTAATAAGTTTGAGAGGAAAGTCCAAACATGTTTTGGTCTTATGCTGACCTCATCAACAAAGCATAGCCTCCATTGTACCACCAAAGTGGTTTATAAAATAAAAACTAAGTAAAATGTATTTACATTTACTAAAGATTTTACATTTTGTAGCATAGGAAAATGAAATGGTTTAAAAATAAAATAATTTATATATGTAGTGAATCTTCATGAAATGCAACGATTAAGTTAGAAAGTAAGAATATTTAATGCAATGGACATTACTAAGCTAATTAGAATGAGATAACTTGTTCTAAATGCACTTATGGTAAACGAAATGAACAACTCCCATTTTTATTGAACTTCTGCTGCTACTTAAAGTGGTGAATTTATACTCACATGAAGTGCTTGTGTGTAGTGAGCGTGACTTGGTACCGGATGATTAATAGCTATATCTTTTGAAGAAAGCTCTATGACAACAGAAATGTACTCTGGTCTTTGATTTTGTTTTCCTTGGTGGTGGTTTTCCCTCAATTACACCAAAGTGCTGAGATCTCTATTTACTATAGCCACCCACTTGTTGAGGAGCTGCAGTTTCCTTGTGTGGTCAGCCATAGCAAATGATGTTCCTATGGTTGTCTAGCACTGTGTGTGTGTGTGTGTGTATGTTAGAGAGAGAGAGAGATTTTGGATTTTGGGCAATAATAAAAGTACCCACTACATATAAAATTTATTTGATTATTCCAAGCTTAGAAGAAAAAAGTACACACACACACAAACACACACATAAAATTGCAACATTTATGATAGAATTTGAACCACTGACCTCCTATACCATTTACCTGGTACTTATCAAAAACACACATACAGACACACACAGACACACACACCAGTTCATGCATGGGTGTTTGAAGAACAAACATTGATGTTGTTAATCTTCTGGAATAAACAAAAGAGGATCAGGGAACTTCTGAGGAGATTATGTTGCTCTGAAGTATTTGCTGACTCGCGTTTTTTTCTCAACTATTGCCACAACAAACTACTTTTGCAGCTGCTACTACTACTACTACTACTACTACTACTACTAATAATAATAATAATAATAATAATAATAATAATAATAATAATATTACTTCTTATATAAGCATTTTTTAATATCCTCTATTTCTTTCTCGTTTGCTTGCTTTCTTGCTTCTTTTTAAAATGAACTCCGCCTGTGAGCCAGATGTACATAACACACTATTAAAGGTATGTTCGTGTATGACAGTGTGTGTGTGTGTGTGCGTATGCATTTACTCATACACACACACACAAGAAAAAAAAATGCAAACACGTTTACTAACCTTCAACTCTTCAAAGATGGCATCAATGGTATGAATATCAATCTCTACCCTTCACTCACAGCCAGTGATTCTGTCTCAGCCCCCCCCCACTCACCCTTTCCAGATTCTGGGAAATACATACACATAGATAAAACACTCAAGTGCATATACTCACATCCACATTCATTCGCACGCGTTTTAATCAGACGTGTGTGTAGAAATACATTCAGCTTTTTCTTGCTGATATTTTTCATACCAAATGTTGTGTATACAAATTGATTCCCTTCGCCACCATACCTTCACCACCTCTTTAAAACCAAAGTCTCAACCCTTTTGAAGTATAAAACCACCCCTCCTGGTTCTATAATACAAACTTCCTTCTTTAAAGTTATTTAAATTATAACCTTCCATCTATATTTCATGTTAATTTATCTTCGAAACACCAGCTTAAAAATGACAGTTATTTACTAAATTATTCATTATTTTCAAAATTAATTGAAGTGAAAGCAGTATATTTCATCAGAAATAAAGTATACATTAACTTGTCATTACCTCTAGTGTAGTTATCTTCTGTAGCACTAAACAGTTCTCTCTATCCTTTCCTTGTTTATACGTGCATGTATGTATGATCCTGGTCTCACTTCCATGGTTAGGCAATGCAGTGTAGCCTTGAGCAAGGCACTTCATTAAAAATGGAAATGTGTAATTGCAATAGTGGTGGTGGTCATGCAAATTAACCCTGTGACAGTCTGACATCCTGTTCAGGGAAGAGCTCCATTTTCTGTCATTTAACCAAGTTACAATTTACAAATCAGAGTAAGCTCCAGCCTTGAAAGCCCCTCTGCTTCAATTTCAGGCCTTGTGCCTATAGTAGAAAGGATTATTCATATTTTCTTCCCCTTTTTTTAAAAAAATTTTTATCCATTCTTTGATACTGCCTCCAGGTTCTTTTAAACACTTGCTTAATTAAATAGTTTTTAATTGCCACAGGTTACCCCCCGCCCCCACACACACACTCTCTCAACATTTTTCCTGTCATCTTTTACTTAATTTTCTGTTTTTTCATTGTTTTCACTATTTGAAGTTTATAAAACATTTTCTTTTTATTTTCTGTACTCCTCTCCTTTCCCTATCTCTGATTTCTGTTCATAATTTCGTCTTTTTGTCTTATCTTTGATTTTTATTTTCTTTCTTATAATAATATTTTTAAATATCAATTTGCCCAGAGGGATGTGTGTATGAATGAGATTTATTTTGCACGACTTTTACTAGTTTCAATTATTGCAATGGAGGCCATGCTAGGGCATCATCTTCTATCGTGTTGTTGATTATATATATATATATTCCAGTGTTTGCTTTATTGACTAGTATATATTTCATTGGTCCCCTCCCCCTAGAAGAATGAGAGGAGAATTTGGATGAGATTTGAACTTGGATCATAAAAGAACATAAGATACCACATGCTATTTTTTCTATCTAATGCTCTACTGATTCTGCCATCCACCCATATGTATGTATGTGTTATTTTTTTTTTTACTTGTTTCAGTCATTGGACTGTGGCCATGCTGGAGCACTGCCTTAAAGGACTTCAGTTGAATAAATCAACTCTAGTACTTATGATTTTGTTTTGTTTTTATGAGAATGTAAACAAACCTGCAGCAGTTGTCAAGTGATTGCAGGATGATGCACACACACACACACACACACACACACACACACACACACACACACACAGATTTTCTATAGATGGATGCCCTTCATACCACCAACTCTTACTTGTTTCCAAGTAAGATATTTCCTCATGACCTGGCATATTTTTGCAGAATATTGGAAATAGACACCACTTGCATGATGGTGACACTCATTTACAAGTTAAGATATGGAGACAGTAACTCAAACATGTACAACAGGCTTCCTACAGTTTCTATGTTCTAGGTTTACTCATGGTTGGTCCAGGGCTGTAGTGGAAGACTCTTGTCTGAGGTGCCACATTGTGAACTGAACTCAGAACCATGTGGTTGGGAAACAAACCTCTTACCACACAGCCATGCCTGTATGTGTGTGTGTGTAATATATATATGTGTGTGTGTGTGTGTATGTATGTATGTATGTATTGGGCTTCCACACATTTCCCATTTACACTCACAAATCATTAGTTAGCCCAGGGCTATAAACAGAAGACACCTGCCCAAGGTGCTGCTCAGTAGGACTGAACTGGAAACTGCATAGTTACAAATCTTAATCACACAGCCATGCATGCACCTGTGTGTAAGGATTATTTGTAGTTCGTTGGTTCTAATTTACTTTGTTGATAAATTCAGTGTGATATTTAATAGGATTCTAACCTTAATTTCAAAGTAACGAGTAGCCCAAATTAAAAAGAAACACCCCACTCCCTCCCAAAAGCTAGTTGTTGCCCAATCAGGCAACCCTGGGCTGTTTAGTGTCATTGTATGACTGGCTGGATAGCTTGATGGCTTGTGGGTGCTGTTGGTTAACCGGTTGGTGCCAGATTTTCCCGATGCATTTTTCAATTGCTGTTCTTCAAAACATCAACTTTGTTTATTTTAATCCTTTTCCTATCAGACTTAAATATCAGAACCCACTTGTTTATTTAACAGATAGACAGAAACCTCTTTACTTCAAAGGAGGTAAAAAAAGAAGAAAACAAATCTTCCAGGTGACCCTGTACCTTATCTATTTCTCCTCCCATGAATGCAGGTGCAGGGAGTTGAGGGATGAAAGGAAATTTGTTGATGATAATAATAGCAGCAACAAAAACAAAAACAACAAAAATGATGGTGGTGGTGGTGAAATGAGAGAGGGGTGTATCTTAAAAGAATTCTAATCAAAGTTCAACACCCAAGGAAAATAACTTGCTTTTTCACTGTCTCTGTCTTTCCTCTCTCTGATTCTCTCTCTCTCTCTGACTCTCTCTCTCTCTCTCTCTCTCTTCCTCTCTCTCTCTCCATTTTCACTCCTTATCTCTTTGCTTCAATATTTGCCTCTCCCACCCAAATATATGCACTCTTCCTCTCTCTCTCTCTCTCTCTCTCTCTGCTGTCTCCTTCTCAACAAGATCCTGTTGTAAACATAGTTGTAGAGGTGTGGGAATAGGGGACTGAGATAGGGTGGAAATCAGTGAAACAGAGAGAAGCTGAAGACATGTTGCACATGCCAGTGGTGGTAACTGAGGGTTGTAGTGCTAGGATTTGCACTCCACTCTCTACTTACTCCCCACCAAATGACTAATTTAAAATAAGATATGTAAACATAGATTGTTCAGATTTAAGGATACATCTGAGAACTGCAGGAGGCCAGGGTGGTATTTATGTCTGGCGAGTAAATGAAATAAGTATGGGGTCTCAACTGAAATACTGGGTGGTAAAGTCGAGGGTTATTATTGATGGAAGATGGGCAGAATTGTAAAGCATTGGATGAAATGCATTGCAGTATTTCTTCTGACATTTTACCACTAAGGTGAACATTGCCTTTCATCCTTCTGGAGTCAATAAGATAAAAGTACCAGTTGACTACTGGGGTTGATGGTATTGACTAAGTCTCTCCTCTCAAAACTGCTGGCCTAGTACCTAAATTAGAAACATTTTTATTTGTAGAGATTAT
Source organism: Octopus bimaculoides (assembly GCF_001194135.2). NCBI lineage: Eukaryota > Metazoa > Mollusca > Cephalopoda > Octopoda > Octopodidae > Octopus > Octopus bimaculoides. Next base: position 4,770,055 of record NC_068989.1, read on the forward strand.
AGTAATTGTAAATGTGGTAATGATGATGGTGGAGGAAATATGTGTGGCAAATGGTTATAAACACATACTGTTCAGAACTTGCCTCCACACAAAGTATGTGATGGGTATGAGGTAGGTGTGTGGTTGCTTTGATGTCCATATTCATCATCATCATCATCATCATCATCATCATCATCATCATCATTTAATGTCCACTTTTCCATGCTTGTATGGAACAGACAGTTTCCTGAGGCAGATTTTCTATTGCTAAACCCTCCATACCCTGAACTATTTTCTCTACACATTACTGAATGTATGTATGTACACACACACACACACACACACACACACACACACACACGTTCACACGTTCATACATGCACTTTCCTCCCTCTCCCTCACACTTGCCTTTCCATTCACATTAACCCAAAAAATGTTGGTCTAATTCTCACCTGGCTGTCTCAACTAATATACATTTATATCTCTGCGTATGCTATTCATTTTTTCTTAAGTATGCATATATGAATGTTTATCTGTGTATGCTTGTGTTTGTGCATATACATATATACATCTTATATACAAGGTTGCATTGAGCACTTTTATATTTTCATACCACAAAATAAACAAGAACCATACACAAACACACGTATATTTTCACATGGATACATTACTTAATTTTAATAACATCTTTCTCTCCCTCTATCACAGTTTATTGCAATCAATTTTGTAGACTCTCTCTGTCTATGTCTGCATACACACACACACACACACACACACACACACACACACACACACACACACACACACACACACACACACACACACACACTCAAATGGAACGTAAACAAGAGTGAGATGAAAATAGATAACACACCTGCTGGGAATTGAACCAAACACCTTTAAGTTCTCAACGAAGTGTGCAGTGTTATGTACATAATTGGTCCCTAAATATTTGTTGGATTTATCTGAATGGGTGTGAGTGAGAGAGAGAGTGAGAGAGAGAGAAAGAGAGAGAGAGAGAGAGAGAGAGAGTCTGTGGTGTCAGAATAATAATAATGGTGATGATAATATGTAAACACAACTTCAGTCTGCACTAAGATTACTATTTACTTTATTTCAGTTGTATAAATGTATTTGTGTTGGTTAAGGTTGAAATGTTTGTGATAATTAGAGAATGTGGAATCCGTTTCCCAGAGATTTTCTATTTTCTGTATAGAATTGGTATTTTATATATATATGGCTCAGTGGTTAGAGTCTCGAGCTTATGACCGTGAGGTTGTGAGTTTGATTCCCGGACCGGGCTGCGTGTTGTATTCTTGAGCAAGACACTTTATTTAACATTGCTCCAGTTAACTCAGCTGTAGAAATGAGTTGCTACGTCACTGGTGCCAAGCTGTATCGGCCTTTGGATAACATCAGTGGTGTGGAGAGGGGAGGCTGGTATGCATGGATGGACTGCTTGTCTTCCACAAACAACCTTGCCCGGACTTGTGCCTCGGAGGGGAACTTTCTAGGTGCAGTCCCATGGTCATTCATGACCGAAGGGGGTCTCCTCATATATATAAAATACTAATTTTATATATATATATATATATATATATATATATATATATAATGTATATGTGTATGTATGTATCTTAAAAAGTTAAGAAATATTTATGCAACAAAGAATAAAAATCAATAGTATTTATGGTTGAATACAATTTTCAATTTACTGGCTAGAATGGGAGGCAAGACTGGTTATATTTTGGTCTTATTCTGACCCCATCAACATACTTAGAGAAGTAGCAATAGAAGAATCATTAAGTAAATGTAGGAAATTGTACAATTGTTGTACAGTTACTTAAGGGATTTTTATATCACATGCTAACAAATATATGTGCCAAATTGTCTAGGAGCTGCCATAAACTAATTGTTAACCTATCCCAGAGGTCAATTTATCTCATTCACTTATTACCCTGAAAATCAAATGGAGCTAAGCCATGACCTTTTCAGAAAGAGAGCGAGGGTGGGAATAGGAGAAGGGGATTTTTTTTTAAAGACATTTAAGAATGATGAATTTGCCAACAACAAATACATGGTCACCCTCAGCATCACCACCACCATCACCACTGGTTTTATCATCACCATTAGTAAAACTTCAACTGTGCTGGAGGCATCAGTTTTTTTTTTAATATTTTTCCTCCCCCTCATCACCTTCACTGCCATCAGCATCATCACTGCCTTCATCAACATTACTTCAATCATCATCATCACCGCTACCATCATCACTATTTCCACCACCACTCTCTTCACCAAGTTGGATTTAAATCAAACTCAAGATTGTGTTAATTATTAAAATTATGGTGTAAAGAAAGAACAAACTTTGTCTCTTGCTTGCTATCACAAAGTTGAAGAACATAGAACATAGTGCCAGATGTAACAGTTTTGTTCCTGCAGTTTGATGTTTAGCTCAAGTCAATGCTGATCAAACAGGCTAATGGTCATAGCTTCCCTGTTTTGTCCATCTCTCAGAATGGAAGGGCATCCAGCCGTAGAAACCATACCAAACCAGACTGGGGTGCCTTCCAGCTGGCCAGCCCTGGTCAAATCATCCACCCCATGCCATCATGGTCAACAGATGTTAAATGATGATGTTGATGATTTCCTAATTTAAGATGGCAGAACGTGATATGAGGAGTGTTTGGCTATTATTACTTGCTGGTTGAGTGACCATATAGGTAAATGTGGTCCACTTGATAGTAATGGTCATGTTAGTGGTGATTGTAGCAGTAGCAGTTGTTGGGGGTGTTAAAGATGGGATGGGGACTGTAGGAGTGATAGGGAGGAGAAGAGATGGGGACCCAAATGTTCCTTCAGGAAGTTGTAAAAACTCAAGCTAAAATAAATTACTGAGATGGCTGTCAGAAAGTTCAAAGGTGAGACATCTTTCTCTCCTCCCACCGTCATTCCTCTAACCTCTCATTTCACCAATTTGTTCTTTGTTGATTGTTACACTCAGCCTTGGCATAATTTTTTTTCTTACTAAGTTCTCTAACACACACCCTGCTCATATCTTTCTCTTTCTTACTTCTCTTTCTTTCTGATATACTTGCATTTCATGGTCCACCCACCCCTTTTTATTGTCTCTTCACTCTTTCTTTCACTATACCAATGTCTGTTTCTTTTGTATATCTTTGAATTTGCAATAGATACAGATGGAACTCTGTGTGTGTGTGTGTGTGTGTGTAGAAGGGGTTCTGTCATTAGTAGATAAAAGCATTGAAGTCTTGTGTTACAAATAAAGGTTGGTGAGTTCAATCCTAGCCCAAGGTTATATGTGTAGAAATCTGACATCTGAAGATCAGAAGAATACATTGAATGAAATGAAACAGAGTTAAGATGGAATCACAAAAGATGAGGTTAATAGTCTAATCAATGTGACAACTCTTACCCTCAAAAGATACCTTTCTACAAAAGAGGTCCTAATGATCAAGATTATTCCATTTTTTTTTTTTTTCATATTTTTCGTTTTTATATTTGTGAATGTTTTGGGTTTTGCTTTTCAGTGACACATACATAGTTAATATTTTTTTTCCATCATCATCATTGTCATCATCATCTTGTATCACTACTACTACTATTGCTACCACAATCACCTTGTATTACTTCCATCTTGGTATCTCAATATGAACTAACAAGAGAATCTCGTACATGGTTGCTTGGTCTGCTCAAAATAGAAGTCAAATTTCCCTGAAATCATACTGTACTGTCTTTAAAATTAGACCAAAAAGAAAAAAAAAAAGTGGAGGTAGAAAAGCAGTTCTAGATATATTAGAAAAGCTGAGATGGTTGCAGCTGGAATGCTTTCTATCATAGCTCTGCTTAATCAGCGTTGACTCCAGGCTAAACAACTACAATACTGCCACAATGTATCACTACCATCTTATTGCTAACACTGTCATCACCACACCACAATCACTGCCACCACCACTACACTACGGTGTCATTGTCATCTAATGAAGGAACTTCTATTCTGTCAAGCTTGATTTGCTAGAAATAGGCAGCCAAATAACTTCCCTCATCATCATCATCATTTAATGTCTGCTTTCTATGCTGGCATAGGTTGAACGGTTTGACAGAAGCTGGCTAGGCAAATGACTGGACCAGGCTTCAGTGTCTGTTTTGGTATGCCCTTCCTAACACCAACCACCTTACAAAGTGGACTGAGCGCTTTTTACATGGCACCTCATATTGTAAAACAAAAAGAGATATATTAAATAATAGTAATCATAAATACATATTTTTCAAGAAAATGAGACAGTCAAGGCTAGGATGTCTTCCATCATCTTTTTCTCCAGCTCAGTCAAGGCTGATGAGCTGGAGCTAAACAACAACAACACCAACGGCTTTCTGATAATTTTTAATATGTTATTGTATCATTTTTTAAGATGGTAAAGAACAGTTTGAGAGATTTGGCTGCTCCTTCATGGAGGTGTAACAGTGACATAACTCAAGTATGTGCTGCAGCCAGCCTTGAGTTCCCTCCACTTGAACCCCCACAGAAAATATGTCGTTGTGCAATGATTCCCTCTAAAAGTTCTGCCCCATGAAAGTATTGCTCAGAGCAGACTGCCCTCACCCTCCCTTCTTGCTGCACTACTGAGATCTTGAGACTGGAGTGGGAGACAGGAGGAGTGAAACTAAGGCATACTCAGATTTTCACACTGCCCTCCATATGATTAACACCACTGTATGTTTAAGTGCATAGCACGGGCCTCAACCAAGGTGGAGTTTGGTAAATTTGGAGAACTGTATATATAGATTACATCTAGTTATTTAACTGCAAATAAGCTAGCCAATGAGGAGACTTCTACATGGTTGTGCGACCTGCTAGAAGTAGCATCTCAAAGAAATCATAATCTACTCTTGTAGAGAGAGGAAGGATAATGTAGTGCTTGGTGCACTATATCTCCAAAACAAATGGGATTGTCATAGCTGGAGTTCTTTGATCATAAGTTTACTCTATGAAGTCTGACCTGGGGTTAAACAACAATCAGCTGACTACTTAAGTGCCATAGTCCTGTTTGATCAGAGCTGACTTCTAGAGAGAGACTACACCACTAATTTTACATAACATTACAATCATGATTTATCATCGTCATCATCATCGTCATCATCAACATCTTTGTTGTTGTTGTCATCATCATGATAATAATTCATAATGATCATCACTACCTGGATTTTTTAATCACCTGCCACAACTAGTAAAGCATATCACATCATCATCATCACTGTCATCATCTGCATTTCCTCAACTGTCTTTTTTACACATCACATGCAATCCCTCCACCATGATTTGTGTTTTGTCCTTTGTATTATTTTGGTGTTCTTTGAGCCCTCCTGGCTAATAAAGAAATTATCATTATTAATCATCATCATCATCGTCATCATCATAATCCAGCAATATTAAGAATCACTATCACTACAATCTCCATCGAAATTATCATGTGCATCTACTTCTTCCTCTTTAAAAACCACTCCAACTATGACTATCAATATTTATATTCATTATAACAGACTCCCACCCCATTATCATCATCATCATCATCATCACCACCACTTGAGCATTATCAACATTAGCAAAACTACTACCATTCCATATGCATTTTCTGAACACTCACTTCCATCGTTATCATTATCATCAGAACCTCCATCTTAAATCTTCACTGACGAGCATTCTAATTAGCAACACTACACTTAGAGCATTTGCTATGGCAAAATCATCATCATCAACATAATCATTAGCAATGATATTAGTACCAACACTGCTACCATAACCACCAAATTAGCAACACTGCCCCCCCCCCCACTGGTACAACATTAACTGTACTATAATCACCACTACCATTATCACTACCAGCATCATTGTGAACATAGCTCATTACATACACTGTCACTACATTGGGTACATAACCACCATCATCAGCACCACCACCACCTACTCTGTCACAGCCATCATTACCTCTACTGCAACTACCACTAAGACAATTACTACGTCCACCACTTCCGCCAGCACCACCACCAACAACAACAACCCCTTCATCATCATTAGTCTAAAATATCTACTCTCTCTTGAAAGCTTTGAACAACAAAAGAATGGTTGTTAAAATCTTTTGAATAGAATTTGTATTACTGGTTCATTATCTATTTACTAACTGCCTGCACCATATTCTGGACATTGGGGAGGGTTGCAGTCACTCATCCATTCACCCATTTCAATCCATACACCAATCCACAATCTGTACATCCATCCTGCAAATCACAGTCCATCTTTATACACCATCACTTCTATATTGTTCCCTAATCCATTCATCAAACCCCCATCATCCATCAATATACCAAGTATTTTAAATTCCTTCCTTTCTAACATGTGCTTTATTCATTCTGCTATATTACCAGATATCTCTACATCTATTCTTTCTATTCACAACACATCCCTCCATCAAATTTTCCTTCTATCCATCCATCCATCCACTTCTCTATCTCTTTCCATCTGTCAAATCATGCTCAAACATCATCATACCATCTCTCCATTATTCCATGTGACTATCCATCCATCCATCCATCCATATGTATAGGAGGGTGTTGAGAGAAAGTTATGGTGAGGAGATTTATTTTGGTTTGCTATTGGAATTTTGTTATTGTTTAGGATTCAGTCAGGATTGGACGGTGTAAAACATGACAAATTCAGGTCACAACACATATTCTAATGCTCTCACCTACTTCTCTCTCTTTTTTTTTCCATATATATATGTGTGTGTGTGTGTATCATCATTTAATGTCTGCTTCCATGCTGGCATTGACTTAATGGTTTAACAAGAACTGGCAAACCAGAAGACTGTACTAACCCCTACTGTCTGTTTTGGTATGGTTTCCAAGGCTGGGTGCCCTTCCTAACATCAACCACTTTACAGAAATTGTCTATATGTGTGTGTATACATATTTATTTACCTATGTATATGTGTGTGTGCATGAAGCTATGCATATTTATATACATATAAATATGTTGATAAATATACATCCATAAACATATATCTATATCTCTGTATATCTATATCTTAGCGGGTGTTGATGCATGTGCATATTTTGCGCTCACACATTCATATGAATTATTTACTTGTTATAATACATAATCACTTCAATATCTGCATAATTGTACTTACAGATGTGAACATATATTTGAAAATGAAATCAATACAAAATTTTCTAAATCATTTCCTTCAACAAGAAATAAAACGTGATGTAACAAGAAAATACAAAGCAAACACACACACACATGCACACAAGCACACATGCATATACATGCAGAGATCATACCAGTTCACACACACATAAACACATACACACAGGTAAAGTTTTGTTTTTTTATGAATATTTTATTTCAAAGTGTTATTTATTAGAATATAATAGATAAAAGGGCAAAATCATTATTGATGAATGCATGCTATGTATATATGCATTTTTCTCTGTTTCTGTATGTATACGTTTTATTTCTAAACGTATAATGCTTTACCAGGTATATGCATAAAAAACTTGTATGCAAAATGGATTTGAACACGCACACATCTTATGTATGTTTTATCCTTGCACATGTACACACACATTCACATCCATACTTGAACGATTGTGTGTAAGCTTGAATTTATTTAATCTGTGTTTGTGTGTGTACATGTGTTAAAATTTAAATGGACATCTATATATGTACATATGCTTAAATATATGTGTGCATGTATAGCTATTCAACACACATTTTCACACATACATAATGTATGCAATCTTACATATGAATATGCAAGTATTCACACATGCGTATGAGAGTTTGCAAAAGTTTTTTGACTTTTTCACTCTCTTCTTTTCTTCACTCGCTAATTCTCTCTCTTTTTATTTTTTCTCTTCTTTGTGTTGTATTTGTGTGCATGTGTGCACATGCTTGCACACAGACACACTCACACACATTGACATATGCAAGAATTCTTTGAAATACTCAAACTGAATCAATGTAAAAATTACTTAATATTTTCTGTCTAAAACAAGACTAACAAATTTGTGCCACCGTGTAGCTATGTATGTTGTTTCTGGAGGTATGAAATGTTTTGGCACAGCTGTTTTGGCCCTGAGCATTTGACATTACCGGTTCAATGCTGTCTTATTTGACATCAGATGTTCTAATATTTCTCTCATTCTCTCTCTCTCTCACTCTCTCTCTATGCATATGAGCATACTTCATTTTTTGTGTATAGGGAGAGGGTTAGTGTTTGTGTCAATTGTGTTCAATTAATAAATTATAATCTCTGTCTTTCTCTTCATCCCTCTTTCCATCTATATGAGTTTATTTGTGTGTGTGTGTGTGTGTGTGTGTGTGTGTGTGTGTGTGTGTGTGTGTGTGTGTTTGCCTCTTGTGCCCAAAAGTATTGTTGTCAAAACAGGTTCAATGTCCAGTTACCTGTGGCAAATTGCGTGTATCCAAACAGCTGTCTCTGATAACCTTATTCCGTGTTTCTGGCAATAGTTGAATTATAACTGGCCAATCTGTTTCAGCATTGTTCCCTATTTCTGGTAAGATCAGCAGCTTACCAGAAATGATTGAGTCCTTGCTAATCAATTGAAAGACATTGTTTGGGTGGAGTCTAGGATATTTGTGTGCATGTAGCAGCAGCAGATACAACCACTTCATTCAATGCCAACTACCTTTGAAAATATCAGGTACATAATGCCTCAATATCAACATATTTTGATTTATTTGCATCTGTATTATTCATTCTTTATAGACGTTTACTGGTGCCATCTCAAAGCATCAACCACTTCAAACATACACATTTACAGCTTAAGTGTGAAAAGTGGACTCTTGTATCAGAAAGTACCTGTTGCTACAAAGAGGAGAGACTTCTGAGAAGAGTACAGTCCTCAAAAAATGAAGGCAAACAACTGTATTCATTTGTGTGCAATTACTGGGAAGCCAAATCTACAATGTTGGTTTTAGTTCTCGGTTGAAATTATTTTAGTTGTTATTTAGTTCAAATATGTCCTAATTGGATATATGATCAATCATTCCAATCAATACAATATCATTTTTTCCCAGTTATTGTTTCTCTTAAACTGCATTTAGCAATATTTCAATGTTTTGGGGTTTTTTTTTTCTTTGCCCATGGGGATCCTACTTCGACTCCAGGTTTACTGCTGATGTCAATGGAAATTGCAACTTTTCTCCATGACTAAGCTTTGATAGTAGATATCTTATTTCTCTTTGGGCTAATTAACCTATTTTGGCTAGTTAGTTAATCACTCTAAACTTCATCTATTTATTTTTATCAAGTGTTCTCACTAATTTGTTTTCTGTGATAGAATAATGTTTACTACCATTGCCCATTGCAAAGTATTTATTCATTTACATGTAGATGTGTGTGTATGTGTGTGTGAGAGAGAATATAAACATACATCTTCAACATGTATGCAGCACATACGTATAAAAATCTGGAATGATAATATTGGCTTCTTTTTGAAGAGGAACAAAGCTTTGGATGTATAGAGATGAGGGAGTTATTGTATTGCAATTCCATCTATTTCCCAGCAACATTAGCAGTAAACTTTGAGCTGAAGAGGGAGCTTCTAACAGGTCTCTTGACCTGCATTCTTGTCTGATGATTACTCAAAGGTTTCCCTAAGGATGTGGAATGCTGTAAATGGAACTATAACTCACACACACACACACACACACACACACATATGAGAGAGATATTGAAGGAAAAATAGTTTCAATAAATGAAGAAATTCCCTTATATGGTATTTAATACACTTTATTAATGTGTGTGCATTTTGAGTATTGACTGCAGACGATACTGGATGTTGGATGGATCTCTCTGACTTGCTTGTTGGATAGTCATTCCTTGTTCCTATATATATATATATATATATATATATATATATATATAACCAAATCGTTTCTATTGAACAGAAAACCCAGGATCTATCTCTGTGTATTAGTGAAAATGTGAAGAAAGTGGAAAGAGATATATCAACAGGTCATGACCTCTTGGCAGTGACTTCTTTCTGAAGATTCTAAGTATAGTTGGGTGAATGGGTCACATAGAAGAAATGAAGAATGATATGGTAATAACAGCACACTGGTATTTGTGTGTGTGTGTGTGTGTGTGTGTGTGTGTGTGCATATGAGTGAGTGTGTACAAGCATATGTATGTGCAAGCATGCTTATGTGCGTATGTACATACAAAATGTCATACACTTACAGAGACACACATACATACATAGTTATGTATGTGTGCCTTTGTCAGTGCATATTTGTAAATGCATATATTCATATCTTTATGTATATACAGTTGGATGCAAAAGTAGATATACAGTAAATATCACATCAGTGTTATAATAATTCATTAAAATTATTAGCACATTAGCCTTGTTTTTGATATTTTCAGTGTCGTTAATCATAATACAGTTATCATAACTATAATAATATTTTTATTGTAACTTTTAATTGTTTTGATAAAAATAACCGAGTATTATATGTTTTCTTTTTTTTTTTTTTATCATAACTGTATACTTACTTTTGCACCACTCTGTATATGTTTATTATATGTATCGTCTTCAACATCAAGAACTGTATGTGCCATATTGATATTCACACACACACACACACACACACACACACACACACACACACACACACAGAGGTATGTATGGTTATGCCTGTGTGCTTGTGTGAGTGCATATTTTTGTTGTGAATGTGTTTATGTGTATCATTATCAAACATCAACAGTGTGTGTGTGTGTGTGTGTGTGTGCATATGCATATTGTGTGTGTGTGTGTGTGCATATGCATATTGTGTGTACAAAAACATAAAACCAGATTGCTTTATTGTTTAGATTCTTTTGTGAGACTGGAATGTGACCCTCCTCAAAGAAACAAAGAGAATTCCTGAAAATAAGGAAATAAATAGAAATGAATAGGTTTCATTTTTTATGAGCCCTCCTATCTTTTTTTGAATAGCCTATTGGCTTGAAACACAATCATCCCTTTTCTTTTTCAAAAGCCCTTCTTCATATCATTCTATAACCACCATTGTGAAATCATCTGTACCACCATCATCTCAAGTATCATCATTATTTATTGGCATTGCCATCATCACCATCATCACCATCATCACCATCATCAGTATCATGTCATCAGTGTCATCACCGCCACCACCACCACCACCACCACCACATCATTGAGAGCACTACCATCATCAGAAACCATCATCATCACTGCCATTGTCATCATTACCATCTTGGTTGTCAGCATTGACATCATCATCATCATCGATATCTCCATTGTCGCAATCTTCTTCTTCGTCACCACTCTCACTGCCATGAATAATCACGAATGTCATAACCTTATAATCATTACCATTACCAATACCATTGACATTATTAATAATATAGATCTCTATATTGGCATATAGTCACTAATTTCTAAGAGACATGTATGTATTGTCAATTGGATTGATTATAATGTATGATCGATATTTATTGTATTGATCCTCAAACTCTTTAAGAATAAAAGGTGAAGCTCAATCTGACCAAATTTGAACTCAGAATGCCAATCTTAGAAGATTTTTCAATATTTAGTTCCATCCTTCTATGTTCTAACATTTTTGACTCCACCACCCATAATATTTGGGATTGATGTAATTTACTAGCCCCTGTCCCCAAAATTTCAGGCATTGTACCTATTGTGGAAAGGCTTATTATTATTTTTATTAAATGTTACTGCAACAGGTAAAAGGTTTAGCACTATTTCGTCCATTTTGAGTTCAAATTCTGCCAAGGTCAGCTTTGCCTTTCATCTTTTGGAGTTGATAAAATAAGTACCAGTTGAACAACTGGGGTTGATGTAATCAACTTACCCTAACCCCGAATTGCTGGCCTAGTGCCAAAATTTGAAATCATTATTAGAGAGAAGGAATTGGAGAGGGCATTTGTTCCTGGGGGTTACAGGGAAATCTCGGACAGTGGGGGTTCCTTGATTATCCCTAGAGGCCTTCCCGTATCAGGAGGGCCACATTTCTATCATCCTCCCCGCCACATTTTTTTTTAAAACCCTTGTATACTATGCAAATGTCCCTTTTTATTCAGTGTATACCGTATATACTTACTTTCTTTCATTTTTTTTTTAATCATTTCCTTGTATGAAAATCCCCACACTTTATGCCTGTCTCTGTATTGTTCCCCACATCCTTCGCCCTTGTGGTAAATAAATGAAATTATTATTATTATTATTACTAAGGTGGCAAGCTGGTAGAATCGTTAGCATGCTGTGCAAAATGCTTAGTGATATTTCATCTGTCTCTATGTTCTGAGTTCAAATTCCGTTGAGGTTAACTTTGCCATTCATCCTTTTGGGGTCGATGAATTAAGTACCAGTGAAACAGTGAGGGGGGGGGGATCGATGTAATTGACTAATCCCCTCCCCCAAAATTTCAGGCCTTGTGTGTATAATAAAAAGGGTTGTTGTTGTTGTTGCATCTCATGACTACCATAAGCAACTTTGTGTAGTAATAAATATGACATCTTTGTGAGTGTCAGATAAGAAACATGGTTGTATTATATGACACACTATTTGCTGGCTGCTGTATGACCAGTTTATCACGGTTGCTATGGAAACCTAATGAATGATGTACAATGAATTTTGCCAACTCAAACGGAACCTACGACAGTTTGCAATCGACTTGATTGCACTGGTTGCTGTGACAATAGCATTTTGAAATCAATAATGATAAAAGTAATGGTGAGTGAAAGGGAGTATGTGACAAGAAGAATGCTAGGGAGTTTTCTATGTGTGTCTGTGTGTCTATCTACAGATGTGTGTGAAAATGTATGATTAAGCATGTATACATATGTATAAGTGCAGGTATGTGAATGTATATGTGTGTGTGTGTATGTATATATATATATATATATATATATATATATTCACATGCATATGTAATATCCATATTTTGCTGTGTATCTGTCTATGCATACATTTACATGTATATGTAAATGTATGCACATGTATGTGCATATGTATAGATGTATGTAATTTCAGTTAAGCCTTGTTGCTTTTTGGTAAGGAATTCTCCTTGCCAATATATTGACCAGAATATAATATCAGTGTACACGCAGTGAACTATACCAAAATCTATAGATCAATTTCATCTTTCTATGGTTTCATTCCATCATCTGTATCTATTCTCCTTCTCTCTCTCCTTTCATTCCTTTGTTCTTATCTCTCTCTCTCTCTCACTATACACACACACACATACACACCATCATCTTTTTAACATCAATTTTTCTATACTTGCATGAGTTATACAGAATTTGTCAAGACAGATTTTCTATGGCTAGATGCCCTGCCTGTTGGCAACACACATCTGTTTGTAAGGAAGGTAATATTTTTCCATAGCTAGACCTGTTTCTCTAAGAAAACCATAAATGAACAACTTGTTTGTATGACAATGATGCTTATTTACAACCATCATATGGTGTCTAGACACACACACACACACACACACACACGCTTGACAAGCTTCTTTCAGTTTATGTCTACCAAATCCTCTCACAAGGTATGATAAACCTATTTCCTCTGCCTCTTTCTATTATTCATTCTCTAACAAGACTGTTCTGGAAGACCCATTCAGATGAGTATTTCATATTTTTAGTGTGCACGACATTTTACTGTGAATATAAAAATTCAGGTCCTGTGAATAAAGATGAATTCTGAAGTTTTGTGCTGAGCCTTTCTTATAAATTTATATTCCCTGTTTTTAATCCTAGTTACCTGGATGCTGAATTTCCTCTTTTATTAAAAATTTTTCTGTTTAAATTTGAATGATATATTTTAAAACTTCTTTTTTAAGTAAAATGTAGTTGTTGTTGCAATCATACTCCTAAAATCAGGAGACTGATTATCTGTGAAGTGCAAGATGGAGATGTGTTCAAAGAACATTCAGACAAATTTTTATCCAAGATACCAGATGAACCTTCATCATGGCAAGAAAGGGGATCTCTGTCCAACTCACTACTTCACAGGACTGGTTCTGGAGCCCGAACCAGAAAATGAGTCTAAAATAAACCACCATTGACACTAATAATGGTGCCTCTGCATGGCCACAGCCTCTGGCCAAATCCAACGAAGGAATATACAATTAAAAGAAAATGCTCTGAACCCAGTACTAAGCAGTAATCACCAAAGATTTCATTAAAAAGAAAAAAGGAGAAAAAACTACTTTAAATGCGCATGATTCGATTTAAATCAGAATTTCAGATTGTCATCAAATTGAGTTAGCTTCATTAGGTTTGCTTCAGAATTACAAAAAGAAAACATGGCTATCATTCAATGAACATGCTTGAACTGTTGGACATTATGTGCACCCTTAAGCTGAATTAAGTACATTGGTATGAGATATTTGCTTGAAATCTTTGGTGAGTAATGCTTCTCATTGGTTTTGTATATATATATATATATATATATATATATATATATATATATTTTCTTTATCGTTCTGCAAAATATAAGTATT
>NC_068989.1:4785040-4787198 GCF_001194135.2 Octopus bimaculoides
ACACACACACACACACACACACACACACACACACACACACACACACACACACACACACAATGGATTTCTTTCAGGTTTTGACTATCAAATCCATTCACAAGATCTTGGTCAGCCCAGTGCTATGATAGAAGACACTTGCCCAAGGTGCCATGCAGTGGGACTGAATCCAAGACTACATGGTTGGGAAACAGCCTTCTTAACCACACGACCACACCTGCACCTATGGCCTGGAAAAGAAGAAAAAACTCCCGATCCCTTGAAATCACACTACAGGCAGAACACATTCTTTAATGTACTCCTAGGTATATTATGTCCCTAAAAAGGTGTGACGGTTATTACTGAACATTTCACTCGTAAGTCTGCTCATTCATAGATCTGATGTGTGACTTGGTAAAATCAGTAACATCACCACCGCTAATGTATATAGCTTTTTTTTTTTTTTTTTATAAGTTAAGGACTTTTTGGGAAAAAATTCAATATTTATCAATTATTGATATGTAACATGTATAAATTGAATGTGGTGTGTGTGTTGTAAACTTCTTTTATACATTTCAATGCATGTTTATATGAATGTAGAAATGCATGATTGTGTGTGTGTGTGTGTGTGTGTGTGTAAAAAAAACAGAAAGTGAAATCAAATAGATAATTCTGTATTAGTGCAGATATCGGAAACTGATATGTGCGTGTTTGTGTGTACAATCACACATGCATATATGTGGGTGTGTGCGTATAACTGCAAATATATTTAGACAGTCACAAACAAAGGCACATTTACTAAATGTATGCATATACATTTACAGAGAAGTACCTATACACACAAACACATGCACACACAGTATACAGCCATATTTGCAGATGTACACTCAAACATATTCACACATACACACAGATTTGCTATGCCACATAATTACACAAAAGTATACATACTCATATTCATGTATAGAAATATGTACACACATGTATACATTTGTGCACTCACTCATTCACATACACGCACATATAGATTAAATTATGTCCCCACATTTGCATATGTCTAAAATGTATATACTCTCTTTCTAAAGCACACAGATATTGTGTGTTCAAGATACGTCTGGTCTTAGAATGTTAGGCAAATTAAATTAAATTCAGAGTAAGATTAATATCTTGAATAAAATCACTGTTGAATATTTGCAAATTATTTTATTTTCCATAATGAAATTACATTGAAGTTGATGCAGAAAAATGTAGTTTCAGATTGAAACACAGATAACTAAAGGCTGGCAGTAGCACTGAGCTTGAAGTACACGAGTGATTCTACCTGTTATTTTTTAACACATCTTTTCCCATTCATCAACTGTGGTTAAGCAGGATTATGATCTAAGACATTCCAGTTGTGACCATCTTGTCTTTTTTAAATCATATCTAGAAGACCACAAATTTTAATACATCCCCCTTTTTTTTTTAATATGGTAGTGTGCAATTGAAGCAGATTTATTTGTTATTTTTTGCAGTTGAGTGACTGCATAGAGGCTCTATTGATGTCTTGCAATGGCTCTAGCAGAAAATAGAAATGAAAGATAACCCATCAAATTGTCGTCAATGCTTGGTGTGTCTACAGGAATCATTGAGTTTCTACATTCTTGCTTGACCTCCTTGAAATAGCCCACAAATTTTCACAATATATCTTACTGCCTTAAATGGAAGAACACTTTGAGTAAGTTAGATACACTATGTCTCTCCCCTCCATAAGAAAAGACAAGATAACTACTATTGGAATACAGTTGCTCATACAACCACTTGATGAGCCTAACTTGGGATTAAATAACTTCAACTGCAGCAACGTACAACACCTTGGAATGAGCTTGTACATGGTTGTTTGACCCATGAGAAATAATAGCCAAGTTTGTCTTATCACACATTATATCTTTAAAAAGGAAAAGATAGATCAAGCTTTATACACCTTCTCCATATCTTCAATAGAAATACAGAAAAGAAGATCACTAAGGAAAAGTGATGAGTAAGTGAAGAAGAGAAATCTGAATTAAAAAGATGTATAGTTCAGATGAGCTGGGTATCTACACACTCATCTAAATGTATCATCTGATGTTTGTAAAATGAACAATACTGGAAAATACCCCAAAGTGAAGATGCTGTTTGAAGGTATATAAAGCATTATCAA
>NC_068989.1:4787263-4789356 GCF_001194135.2 Octopus bimaculoides
GGAAAATACCCCAAAGTGAAGATGCTGTTTGAAGGTATATAAAGCATTATCAAAGTTGAAATCTAAGAAAGGTTCCGTATTTTTCAAGCTTTAGGAAAACCTTCAGCTATTCTGATGTCACTTTATGTCAGTTTGGAAGATGGATCTTGCAGAATGGTTTTTATCGTAGTTATTTGAGATTATATGTACAAGATGACTCAAAAAAAAAATGGATCATGCAGTGGAAAGAGACTCTTGGAATGCGGATTGAACACTTGAGAGACAAACACCGTGTTGTGTATTGTGAAGTAGTGTATGCATGAATGGCTTTGAATATGTGTTGACAACTGTAAATAAATTCTATCTTGTTTGGAAAAGAATGACAGTGAAAAGAAGACAATGTAACTATAGAACCTTTGCTTCAATGAATTTTGTCTAAAGCAGGCAAGCATACTTGGATATGTGGTTGTAAAATCAGTGACAATGATATATGACCATCTTCACTTAACATCCATAAAGCACCCGTGCCGGTGACATGTAAATGACACCCGTGCCAGTGACACTCAAAAGGCACCCATGACACTCTTAGAGTGGTTGGCATTAGGAAGGGCATCCAACTGTAGAAACCATGCCAAATCAGGCTGAAACCTGGTACAGCTCTCTGGCTTACCGATTCCAGTCAAATCGTCTAATCTATGCCAGCATAGAAAGCAGATGCTAAATGATGATGAAGATGATGAACCCAGGTGAGCTAATATAGAGAGAACAATGCAAATAAGCAAATAAATATGCTTGGGTTTGATATATAAAATATATATACATATACACATGTAAATACAGAAAGGGATATATATAAAGATGCCAATCTCTCCACCCTAAAGAAAGAGGTTGGATTTACGATACTGTTTATATGCATCCACTACTGGTTGCATATACCTGACTTTTTGCATGTTCCATCTGCCAACATTACAACTATTACATAATTCTGTACTCCCAAAAACAGTTGTCGAACCTGAAATATCATGCCCTCTCCTTTTAGTTTTCTGCATCTTTGCACTCTATGTAAATCTGCTCTGTAAAATATATCAATGTCTTTATGTTTACACATGAATGTTCATCTCATGAATATTTTCAGTTTTTGTTTACACACACACACACACACATATCCCTATATATATTTGCATGTATATATGTATGTATATTTTATGTATCAAGCCTGAGTATGTTTATTTGTTTATTTGCATATATATATATATATATATATATGTATATGCATGTATATGCACATACACATACCTATAAATATATACATACATTTACCTATATGTAACTATATGTATGCTCTTTCATTCTACCTCTCGTCATTCCAAATTTTTGTAGTCATTCATTCATACATTTATTTTGCATTCACTTTCTTCATGCTTTATTGCATTGTTAAAGAATTCTTAACATATATGAATTATTATTATTATTGCTTTCTCTATAGTTGTTCTTGTTGCCATTGTTCTTTTCTCTTTACTAGAATTTTTGCTTTTGATATTTCCTATCACATTAGGACATTTTTTCTGTATCTAATCTCCTGAGAAATCTCTAAAAAATCTCTTACTCTCTCTTACTTTTCTCCCCCTCCCCTCTTTGTCTCCCTTTTTGTTTCCTTCTTCTCTCTCTGTCTGCCTCCTTTTCTCCTCCCCTTCTCTCTCACGCAGAAACTTTTTGCCTCTATTCATCAGGTCCTCCTCCTCCTCCTTTTCCCTTTCCTTTATCCCTACCTTAGAGTTTCCCTTTATTCGTCTCTGTCAGTATATCTCTCTGTCTGGATAGCTTATCTCTCTATAAATCATATATATATTGCAATCTATTTAGCTCTATGTCTGTCTGCTTACCTCATTTTATGATACCTGTTCTAGATATCTACTTGTCTATATATCTTTGTCTCTCCACATCAGTATCTAGTCGTCTTTGTCTATCCATCAATATCTATCCAATTTTCTCTGTCCATTTGTGTCTATCCATCCCTATAGGTACGTTTTTGTACATTTATCTGTCTATTCATCCATCTATGTTCTTTCTATCTAAATGTGTCTGTTTATCCTGTTCTTGGCTCTGTGTGTGTG
>NC_068989.1:4789366-4790229 GCF_001194135.2 Octopus bimaculoides
GTGTATCTTCATTTGTCTATTCTTAATTGTCTATATCCTTTGTGTATCTGCCTTTCTTTGTCTAGCCATCTTTATCTATATGTCTCTCTCTACCCAAGTATGTCTATTTCTCCATGCATGTTTGTTCATACATATCTAGCCACGTGTGTGTATCTACCCACATGTGTCTATCTTCATGCATCCATCTGTCTATGTCTATCCGTCCATTTTTTTGTCTATTCATGTGTATCCATCTAGGTCTATCTGTAATTATCTGTGCCTGTGTATCTACGCATATGTTTATCTTTTATCTATCTGTCTGGGTCTGTACCTGTTTAACAATCTCTTTGTCCATCTTGCTAACTACCTCTCTATCACTGTACACATCTCTTTTCACTCTATCCTCCCTCCCTCTCTCTCCACACATTTCCAATACTCAACAAGAAGAGTTTCTGATCTCGTTCGACAATGCAATTATTGATTACAACATTGCATGGCATTGTGCTTTTAGCTCACTGAATTAATTTTCATGCATTCTCATCATCATTTTACCGTTATTGTTATTGTTATTATTATTGTTGTTGTTTTCTACCATATATATTCTAACAAGTTCAATTTATAGTGTTTGCCAACTGTGACAAACACAGAATGGTAATAAATTAAAATATTGATGTTCTTGTGT
This sequence comes from Octopus bimaculoides, assembly GCF_001194135.2. NCBI lineage: Eukaryota > Metazoa > Mollusca > Cephalopoda > Octopoda > Octopodidae > Octopus > Octopus bimaculoides. The sequence continues at coordinate 4,790,028 of NC_068989.1, forward strand.
GAGTGTTTATGTGTGTGAGTGTGTTTATGTATGTGTGAGTGTGTTTTTGTGTGCGAATGTGTTTGTGTGTGTGTGTGTGTTTGTGTGCGAGTGTGTTTCTGTATGTTTGATGTATTGGCTTTCCATTTCACTTCTTGTCTGATGATCATTGACGTGTGTGTGTGTGTGTGTGTGTGTGTGTGTGTGTGTGTGTGTGTGTGTA
>NC_068989.1:4790239-4792659 GCF_001194135.2 Octopus bimaculoides
CGTGTGTGTGTGTGTGTGTGTGTGTGTGTGTGTGTGTGTGTGTGTGTGTACAGGAATTGTTTCACAGTTGATGGCTATGTCTTCAATGGATGTGTTCAAGCATGAAAGCATGTAATCCCATTCATAGGCATAAGGAAAACTTTCAGCAATGCTGTATTTTGGTTGTTTTCCATCATTGTTAACAGATAAACACACCGTGTGTGAAAGAGAACAAGAAAAAGAGAGTGAGAGAGAGCAAAGGTTGGTGTTGTATTATAGCTTCAATGTATGTCAATGTCACCAGTCGTGAATGGAAGAAGCAGGCCTTGAATTTCTACTGGTGAACACTTTCATTCATAGATGTGTAACACATGATTGACCAATGAAATTGAAGCAAGAGTGTAATATGAGGCAGGACATGTTATAATAGAGTAACAATAATAACAGGAGATTTAGTAATTGTATATTATTGATAGCATCAGTAGTTGTGGTGGTGGTAGTACTTCTGGTGCTTAGTATTGTATAGCACAAGTCAGCTCTGTTTTATTGATTTATTTTGACCAGACACAAGACTGCTTTTTCCAGAGAAGTGTCACAGAAATATGAATTGACCCAATACACTGTTGCTATTGTTATTATTTAGTATCAGGTCAGCCTTAATCTACTAAGCCTATTATCAAACCAGTTCCATTCATGACCATCCCTCCTTTTTTATATATAGATATAGAACTACAATATCTTCTTTTTTATATAGATATAGAACTACAATATCTAATGTCTCCTATTTCTAAGGGTGTGATTTTAGGAAGATCTGACTGCTATTTTTTAACAAGTAATTATGTAGAGGCTTTCCTCTTGACTCATTGGTATTTATTACCTCCACCCTTGCTGAGGCAGAGGTATTGTTTAGTCCTGTTTGTTTGTTTGTTTGTCTGTGGACAAGATATCTCAAGAACCGCTGGATGGATTTGGATGAAACTTTCAGGGATGTTTGGCCTCTTGACTGGCATGAACTGATTAGATTTTGGGATCGATCCAGTACTGAACAAGGATTCTGGATTATTTTTCTGGTTTTTTACTTAATTTTTGAAAGCAGTTAGGTTCATTTTTGTATATTCTTAGTAATATAAAGCTTTCCTTTCATAAGTCCCAAGTTACTCTGCTGGTTACAAAATTTGGGCTTGTGTATCATATATGATGTATAGATTTCAAGAAAATGTGTCCTGTGTATCGTGATACAAAGGACAGACAAAGGGTTTAATCTGGAAAACAGATTAAAGCTACTACTTAATTGACACTTCAGTGGTTGAATGGCAAATACCCTATAAGCTGAAAAATAGAGGAACAAAATTTAATATTTTAAGGTGATTTGACCTGGGATTTTACAATTTCTCTCAGATCACTATTTTTTCTTTGGACAAAAATCTAATTGCTGTTTAGCCCATGGTCAACCCTGATGAAGTAGACATGATCAAAAGGATCCCATCCATAACTACCTTGTCATTTGTGTACCTACATCCTTTAATATCTTTCACTTAAGACTAAGTTCCTTATCAGCCTTGACCAATATAACCATGATCAAAGGGATTATATCTCTAATCATCCCATTTTTTTCAAAACCTGTATCTAGGACTACATTATCTATTGTGTGTCCTTCCTTTTTTAAGACTATAGGACGTGATTTAATGAAGATGCTACCAATATTTGTAGCTGGTCAGATGAACATATAGGGCCTCCTTTGTTCTTAAAATTCTAATTATTTTAGATCAGTGCTGTTGTTGAATAAATCAACCCCAGTGCATCGATGATCCATATTTTATCACTACCACCACCACCACCTTCCTTTTGCAAGAAATGAAAATTGGTCCTCCAATCTCAATGAGGAGAAAGGCAAACTCTGTATTGACAGCATTGATCTCAGAACTTAGGATTAGATACAAGGTATTTAGTGTGGTGTTCAAGAATGTCTGCCAATTAGCTGTTTTAAATTTGCTTTACTATTAAAACCAACATTAATAACTAATGAGCAGTCTCATTAAATCTGGATGAACACGTGTGTGTATGTATGTATATATATATACACACGTACACACATTGCATTATGCTTGTGTATAAATCACACCCTTAATTTGGTGTTAAATTTTGGTACAAAATCTTTTCACTTCATAGTTTTAGTTTGCCCTATAAATTGCGTTCCAGATTATCAGTATAAAATAGTGACTTGTACATGTGTAAATACAGTATAAATATATAATATATATATATATATATATATATATATATATATATATATATATACACGCACATGCATACATACATATACATACATGCATACATGCACTTGTGTGCATAGTGTTATTGTTTAGTTTCATATAGTCTCTATTCAAGCAGATCTATGATTAAAGGCCTTTTTTTTCATGTTTTTCCAGTATCTGGATGAA
>NC_068989.1:4793417-4816024 GCF_001194135.2 Octopus bimaculoides
ATAATATAATGTTTGTGTGTATAGGTTCAGTATGGTTGAATGTTTAAGATTACTTAGCAGGTCCTGGTTTCAATTCTGCTATGTGGCATCTTGGGAAAGTGCCATCTTGGGTTATTGTAATTCAAAGGCCCAGCTGGATAAGGGTGAGCTGGATGAAGTGGAGGCTTTTAAAATGCACAGAATGCACTTCTGCAGTTGATGGGACTAATTACACTACAACTTGTGGCATGTTTTACTTTGCAGTGGGGGAGAGAGAGAGACAGCTTGGTTCCCAAAACAAAGATTATGAGCTCCTATTTCTAAGCATTCATTTATGTCTCCATGCCATAGTTATGGTCTTGTTGAAGCGATATCTGCTACTCAACAATGATTGCTCTGGAAACCATTAAACTTCTAAATGCTATGGTTACTTCAATAAAAGGCTGTCAACAGTAATTTGTGAATTTGTCTATCTATAAAATCCAGGCTAATTATGTAACAATGTGATGTGTGTAGTGGCTGAATCAGCTGAGACATGCTTATGCAGCATGTATGTGTGTTTTCACTCTGCCATTTCATAATAGCTACATACAATAAAAGTTTTTTTATTTGTAAAGAATGACCTGTTGTGCACTTGCAGAATTATACAGCTCAGGGTTACTATAGGGAAAATTCTTCTGATGTTATGTTTTTTTAATTTGCTTTCGAATCTGAGAAAAATTGTTAAATGTGTCAGAGTATTAGTAATTATTGTTGTTGATTAGCCCCAGATCAACTTTGATTGGGCAAAACCTTGATCTAAGCCATTCTAGCCATGGCTTATCCTTTAAGGGATATGAGTGTTTGCATTTCGGTTTTGTATTTGGTTTGCAAGGTTCTTTATGTGAATTCGTGTGTTGAAGCATATATTATTGTGTCTAGAGAGAATCATTCTTTTTTTGTATCTTATTATTTAACACACTCACTGGTTTGATTTCCACTCATTTACTTATTTTTTCTAAAATTTTTGTTGCGTCTTGCAACCTTTTCAATAATTGTTGACAAATTCACAACTACTGAAAAGTTTGCAAGACACTATGAAAATTTTAGAAAAAATAAATAAGTAAATGATTGAAAATTGAACCGGTGTGATAAATAATACGGTGCTAAAAGAGAATGACTCCCCCCAGACACAATAAAATATGCTTTATTTTGCATTAAACCTTTTACTTCTTATGGAGATTAGGCTGTCAATGATTTTTCTTCACTGTTCTCAATTCTGGATTGTCCTTGCTATCTCTTTCCGGTTGGATCTCGGTTTCTTCAACTTTGCCTCAGTATCCTGCTTCATATGTTTCCTTGAGAAAAGACCTTTCTCTCCTAGATCTTGTTGGTTATGGATTGTCATCGATGCTTCTATAACTTTGCTTTTAAAGCAGGGGTGTCAGCCTTATGCAAATCCATTTTTACCTCTGGGAAGAGGTGGTCTATATTAGCCTGATCCCTATCTGTTGACTTGTCCAGTATGGGAAGCCCTACAAGGAGTTTGCACTCTGCTAGCATAGCTCTCAGGGTCATTGAAGTACTTAAGCGATCACATTGCAACAAGTACAGGACCTTGTGATGGATATAGGTATATAAAATTACATTATCCTTTTTCATCTTTGATAAGACTCTAAGGTATGATTTGTGGAAGATTTGGATGTTATTTCTAGCAGTTTGAATGATCCTGTGGAAGCATCCTTGGTGCACAAGTACAAGTGCACAGAAGTATATGTGTTTGATGTATTTCTGCATATTTGTGTGAGCTATTGTTGTTGTTTAGGTTATCTCTGATCAAGCAGACATATCAAAGATGCTCCATTTCTGACCAACCTGTCTTTTTTGTATATCTAGGTATATTTTGCAACATCTCTCTCTCTCTCTCTCTTTCCTTCTCCCCATCTCTCTCTCCCTCTCTCTCAAGACAGAAGGGTATTATTTGAGTGAGTTTTTGCCACTATAGCTATTAGATTGAGTGACTGCATATAGGCTCCATCATTCATTTGTGTGCATAAGTGTATATTTGTTTAGTGTAGTTGGAGCCAGTTCGGATAGATATTAGCTTCTAATTATGACATTCTAGACATTGCATGCTGTCTATCCCTTACTGTAGCAGGATATTTCCTAACTTGCATCCCTCTCTCTATCTCATTAAAGTTAAAACACGCCACAAGTTTGTAGTGTAATTAGTTCGCAGATGCTCACATTATCAATTGCAGAAGTGCATTCTGTGCACTTTAAAAGCCTCTACTTCAGCTCACAGTCAACCAAGCTGAATATATCCCACTGTGGTTCTTGAGTACACCCTGTGAGGAGGTCTGGACATGTTGATATCAATGTATGTACGTGTGCATGTGTATATATATATATATACTTGTATCCAAGTACAGATATGCACATGTGTAAGTGTGTATAAATACATTCATGTTTTCGCACCATGTATATGTGAGTGTTAATATGTCTGTATTTGTGTGTGTATATCTAGGAGTGAACTCAGAATTTAAGTATTCAGTGAAGCATTCAGCCATTGAGAGATATGGTTACAAGTTCCACCTCTCTCTTTCCCCACACCTTCCCTATGTTTATATTTCTCCTTCTTATGCCTGTTTATCTACCTTATCACTTAATTAAATCAATTCTGTACACATTCACACATTTTAATCTTGCTCTTGTATTCTTCCCTCTCCCCCCTCTCTATCATTTGCATGCAAACACATACAAATATACTCCCGATTTCATTTTCTTCCTCTCTTGCTTTCCGTGTGTATGTGTGTGTATATATACACAAATACACACCAAGTTAGACACAATTTCTCTTTCTCACACATAGGCATATTTTCATATAAACATACTTATGTGTGTATGTATTGTATGTGTGTGTGTATATATATATATATATATATATATATATATATTCATACAAGATACTTTCTTCAGTTAAAAAAAAGGAAATAGAATCTTCTTTGGTGTTTCAGTTAACCATTTAAACCATTTACTCATTGAATTATAGTGTGAACAGCTGAGTATTCCACAGTTAGACATCTCCTTCAGGGCAGTAGTATAACATTGTGTGTATCAAGACTCACTGTTTGAACCACAAGTGCATTCCATCTGTCAGTTTATGCATGTTCTGGTGGTGTGCAACATAGTATAGTGTTTGGGACTAATGAGGGAGTATGGGGTTAGGCTTTGACATCACTATCAAGTTCAGTCAAGCCTGAGATGGTAGCACCTGTCAAAGACCCCAGTTATGGATGAAAAAGTAAGGAGTTGAAGGAGGGCTGATCTGTTGGCATATGTCATACAAGCAACCAACAACCTGTGAAGACGTGCTCTGATGTCAGGTGAACCGATCCCTTCTGCCTAAGAATATCCTGTGCCCAAGAGTAAGCACAGGAGAGCAAGAGACTAGCAGAGCAAACTGTAAGTAAACAAGTAGAAGGCAATGGGAACCCACTGCTGCATCATCCCCCCCCATAAAACTCATGAATCTTTAAATTTTGGCATGGAGGTCTATGTTTGTTGATATCTGTAGACATAGCAGGTGGAATCCTTTTCCATTGTTAGACTGTTTACTGAGCAATCTGTAAATAGTGTTTAGAAGAGGAGAGAAAGAGGACCCTGCAAAGTTGGTGGTGATCTATTTAACAAGGGACCAGAAGTTTGGAAAGTGGTAAAGCTTGATACATGGAAATATCCTTTGAGCATTAGATAGTTGTCTTTATAGGGAGTTGCACTGCTAGATGACTGCAACTGAGTTTTGAGAAGTGAATGATATCCTCTAGGCATTGTTAGCTTTGTTTTCTGCTTGAACAGCAGCAGGGCAGCTGTACATAAATTACTTGGGGTGTTGAAACCTTAAGTTTTTGTTGTGTGGATGGTGTAAAGGGACATGCCAAAAAGGATGATTTCAGTTACCCATCTAGCTATTTCTAAAGGCTCAGGAATGAAGTACATAAACTGTCAAAGGTAAGTGACATAAAACTGGTAGAGCTCTGACTAATCAACTGACTTGGAGTGCTGTAGGACCCAGAGGAAAGAGCACAAGTTGTGTATTGCAGAGTTGTGATAAGGCAGTGGTCAGGTGTTAAGTTTTGAGGTGGAAAAGACATCAAGAGTATTTGGGATGGTTATGTGATGATCTCGAATGTGAGTAAGGGAGGAAATAAGTCGAGAATTGCGAAGGATGAATGTGTGAACTGCAAGAAATTGTGAACATTGAAATCACCAAGTAATATATATTTACAGCTAAGTGGACATGGCCATTTAACATTAAGTGTCTTGGCTTTGTGTCAGTGACAGGATATGAATGAACAACTAATTCTTCATTCAATTGTTATGTCACCCCCTAATGTCTCAGAGTAATTGTGTTCTCTCAGCCATTTCTATGCTACAACTAATCTACCAATCAAACTATGTTATTGATTTTTATTGGCCATTCTGTTATATGCCTTTCAAAAGCAATTCTTTCTTTCATTTTTCTGCCAATTGCCAACATAGACAAGTATCAAGTTTGAGGTCTGGGTGTGTGTGCTCATAATTTTGAATTGCTATTTCTCTCTCCCTCATGTACACACACACACACAGACACACACACACACACACACACACACACACACACACACACACCAACATCCATGTCTGTATGAGTCAGACAAAACTTGTCACTGTCTCTCACCTCTTTTGAAGCAAGGTAACATTTCTTCTAGTCCTTTGAACCTGTACAGCTCAGTGGCCCATGTTTTCATGGAACATAGCAAACAATTGACAATGTTTTTGTATGAATGATGAACTTGATTGCAAATGTTGAGACAAGGGAGACAATAACACACATGCATATACATAAATACATACACACAACAGGTTCCTTACAGTTTCCACCTACCAGTTGCACTTACAAAGCTTTGGTCTGCCTGGAGTTATCATTGAAGACATGTTAAGATACCAAAGCTTATAAATTTATGTAATGTCTCTTACATCTGCTCCCATGCAAGAATAAAGAAATATGTTGAGATGGTGAGTTGGCAGAATCATTAGCACGCCAGACAAAATGTTTAACAGTATTTTGTCTGTCTATGTTCTGAGTTCAAATTCTGCCAAGACCAGCTTTGCCTTTCATCCTTTTGGGGTAACTAAAATAAGTACCAGTTGAGTACTGGAGTCGATTTCATTGACTTAGCCCCTCCCTCCGAAATTGCTGGCCTTGTGCGAAAATTTGAAACCATTATTGTTATGTTAATTTACTTATTCCATATCTATCATACACAATAAATTCATCTCAACAGACAGGGCAAATTATCTATGAGAATTGAAAATTAGAATTTATATTGTTTTTCTTTGTAATTCTTGGAATGTATTTTCTTAGATATTAATATGTGCTGATTTGTATCGATTTTTTTTTTACTACAAAATAAGGGAAAATTTTTCTTTTTCTTTTTTTCATTTTTTTTGTATTAGTTTATTTTAAAATATTGATATTAATAAATGTTTGTTAGATATTTTTTAATGTGCCTATGTATTCGTCTGTGTACTTGCACACGTACATCGAGAGATTGATAAAGAGGTGAAAGAAAAGTAAAAAAAATGAGAGAAAATGGTGAGGAATGAAAAGAAGAGAGAAAGCAAAAATGAAAGCAATAGAGCAGGATAGGAAAGAAACAGAAAGAAGTGGTATAATTAGACTATAAAAGAGAAGCTGTTTTGGAACAGAAAAACATAGGAAAAAAAGAGAGGGTGGGAGATGTAGAAAGAGAGAGAGAGCACTAGAGTAAAAGATTAATTGAAAATACTAACTGAAGAAAGTTGTTTGGCCTTAGGTTGGCCCTGAACTAGCAACCCTCTCTATAACAGACCCCAGTCTGTTGCAAGCATTTGAACCAGGCATCTTTCTGTTGGTAACTCATTCTGATGTGTTACTTCTCATTGCAACAACCTTTGAGTAATGGTTTCTCCACCCATCCAACCCCAACCTCATCTGTCCTGTAAAAAGATTATGTGTCTTGCCCTTCTTCTGACTAAACCATTTAAGAAATATTCACAAGCCATGATCATCCAATGCTTTTTCTAGTCTTAGTGTATCTACGAATAATTTTCAAGTGTATCCTTCCCTTTTTTTGGTTGTCAAGATAGTAGCCTGTGATTTGAGGGTGACTTAGTTACTATTTCTAATAGGTTCTATGCCCATCTAGTAATTCTATGATAGAAATCTGGTATGATTTGCTAACCCTTCTGATTATTATATCAATTGTGGCCTGTTCTGTAATTCTTAAGAAGGTCACAAAATTAAGAAAGATGGTCAAAAGAAGTTTAACCAGTAATTGATACTATGAAGTGCACTCAATTTTAAGAACAAAAGCCTTCTATTAGCCACACTTTATACAGTATGAGCCAGTGAGGAGCATCTATGCTAGAACTAGCAGACAAATCTATCATAATACTCTACTGTCTGGTAGACAAAACATGAAACATCTTTGATCATGTGTCAGCTCAATCACAGCTGATTTTGAGCTTTAACAACTCTATACAATTTAGCTGAACTGACCTTCAAAGGAAAGTGTTACTTTACAGTCTTAAGATGTCCATTCATGCATAAAAATAACAGCTGTATATCTCTGTCGATTTGAAGTCAGTTTTCCCATGTTGACATACTTTACATGAGTTTCACAACATCTCACAACTTGTTGCAGTCCTTGTAATCTGGTACACATGCAGTTATAAAGAGAATCAGCAAATCATCCATTTTTGTTGTTGCATGTCATGTTTTCACATGGTTTTACAACTGAATGTTATCCCTATCACCATCCATTTTACAACATGGACTGGATGCATTTTATCTACTCTGTATCAATGTTTTATTCAGATTACTACATATATATATAATACACACATACATAACATATATCTATCAAGCCAATAAGGGAACCTATGTGTATATCTATAGCATGTGTATCAATATATGAATATGGAAATGCTGTGCATGTGTACTTATATAAATCTCTAGATTCATGTACATGCAATGATGCATGCGCATACACGTACATAACTTTAGTATTAGGTTCCCTAATGTTTGTTAATGTTAGGTAGTGTATTGCAAGTTATAAATATCGGCTGGAAATGTAGAGGTGTTGGAGAGAGAAAGGGGATAGATTCCAAAACAACAGTAAACACTCATAGCAACAATAATTTCTTATGTAAGTATCAAAGAACAAATTTATAAAGAGAGGCTGTAATGGATAGATGGATGAAATTGCAGTTTTCTTTATTTAAACACTACCAACAGCATTGAGCCAATGAGAGAAACGCCATGTAGATGCTTGATCTGCTAGAAATAATAACAAAATCCACTTCAAATGACACCCTACTATTTTTTAAAACAAAAGAAGTATATTTTGGGTAATGTGGTCTTAGATACATTTTATTTGTAACAACAAAGACAGGTTAGGACGTCTGAATAGTCTTTGCTTGCTCATTGATTGGCTTTTACCTAGAGGTAAAGGAATTGGTCAATATTTGGTTGCTTGATCACCTACAAATATCAGTAAAATCTCCTTGCAATGCGTTGTGTCCTTGAGCAAGACACTTTTTCATGTTCACTCAGCTGACAAAAATGAGTAGTACCTGTATTTCAAAGGGTCAGCCTTGTCACACAAGGGGCTACACACAGAGGGGACAAACAAGGACAGACAAATGGATTAAGTCGATTATATCGACCCCAGTGCATACTCCTTGAGAACTCCGTTAAGGGTACACGTGTCTGTGGAGTGCTCAGCCACGTGCACGTTAATTTCATGAGCAAGCTGTTCTGTTGATCGTATCAGCTGGGACCCTCATCGTCATAACCGACAGAGTGCTCCTCACTGGAATATTTGTCACACTTCCATGTCCCACTGCCACTGCCAGTGTTTGAACTCGGGACATTGAGGGATGAAGTAAAACACTAATACATTTGATATGATGTTCCATTATTTTTGTTGCATCGTCTTCATGTAACTACAACATCAATATTTAACAGTAACAGCAACAAAAACAACAAACAGCAACAAGGGATCAGCTGGTCTTTATCAAAATGTAATCACTCACCCATCCTATGCCACCTCCTGGTTTGAATCTGGTGAAACATGAAACTTTTATTTACTTATAATAATGTTCACCGTTATTGAGGGAGAAGATTGGCTTACATTGGGTAGCTGGGTCTAGGTGGCGGGGTATAAACATGGAAGGTGGTGTATTGATGAAAGAGACTGTGTAGATGTGAGAAACGTGTGTATGTGTGTTAGGAAGACGGTGGTATAAGAAAAGGTATGTATGCAAGGTAGATGGATATAGGCAGAGAGAGAGAGAGAAAAAGGTAGATCAGAGAATTTTTAAGGAATTGAGAGGATGAGAAGTGAGAAGCTAGTGAATGTATGTGTACATAGGCATTTGTGTGTTGTGGAGGTGTGTATGTTGAGGCAAAAGAATATTAAGGAAAATTGTGTGTGTCTTTGGCCAGTTGGCAGAGTAATCATTCCCTCCCTCTGTGCTCCAAGTTCAAATCCTACCAAGGTCAACTTTACCTTTATAATGATAAATTTCAACTGGTAAGCTATAAAGGCTTTTATGAAGCACAAAGAATACATAACTGGGTTGGGCTGAAGTCAAATGCCAAGGGTTGGGTCAATAATTAAGTTCAGATGGTGATGCATTAAATATTCACTTACATTATGGTAGTACTGTAGAAGGTAGTCTTTTGTGTTGTACTTATACCAGAACTAAACTACTCTGGTCTGATATGTGTTTGTATATTAAAAATGGGAGAAGTGAAACCCTCAACTTTTGAATAGTGCTTGGTAAAATAAATGGCTACACTGTATCCATGACTTTACAAGTTTTCCACAAGCAGAAAGTCTACTTTAATTTCAGAAAGTTATTGACGTATGCAAATGATGTAGGATAGAAAATGGTATGACTGAGCCAGTAGTGTTCCATAATGTTTATCGTACAAGGACCTGATGCTGTTAGAACAAGAGCCAGCTGAGAATACAGATGAGAATATGGAAATTCTACCATGTCCACTTAAAATAACTGCAAGGAATATTGCTAAAAGGTTATCACTTATAGAGGAAGATCTGCAAATTTTTGTTGTTGTTGTTGTTGATAACAACTATAATCATGAAAGTAACATAATAATTACAAGAGGAGTTAACGAGCTCAGCTCCTACATTGAGCTGTACAAAGAGACAATGTGCCATAAACTTCAAACAATTTTGGATGAGCTCTTTACCCCTCAAGTAGATGTTGATGATGAACTGTAAGATTGAAGATAGTATCTCTCATCCTCGAAGTAACTCTCGTTCCCTCACCACAACCCCTCACACAGTAGTCAACATGTTTTATGGTTAGAGCGTATTCTATCACAATATTATGATTCTTATTTGTACCCTAATATATTTCTCTTCAAATGTTTTTATGTATATATATTGTACTACAGACGTGTAGGTATTGTTATTTTCGTGAATAAAAATAGTCATGTTGCTGGCTTTTTTATTGTCTTTTTTTATGTACGTGTGTGTGTGTGTTTTTTTTTGTTTTTTGTTTTTTTGTAGGGGGAGAATTCATTGGAACACATTATCACTGTATATCATGAAATTCAATGAGAAAATTAATTTCATGTTATGGGATTTTGCATTATGACAAGCTTTTCAGGAATGCATTAATTTCCACAATGCAGGACAAGGGAATTTTCGTGTGTGTGTGTGTATACATGAGCGCTCACGCGCGCACACACACACACACACACACGCACACTTACTTACTTTTCTGCTGTTATCTTTGCTATCTTTGAAGAAAAAAAGTTAAGTACATGTGTGTGAAAGAGCAAAAGGAATATGTGATCTTAAGAAAAAGTGACCATAAGAATGAGTGTGTCAACTTAGTGGGGAGAGAGAGAGAGAGAGGTGGGGGAGAGAGCAAGCAAGCAATGGAGAAAGAGAACATTTGATAGAAAGTTGTTTAGAGAGGTTGGCAAAAATATGTCGGTCTATTCCCTGTGGTTACTAGTTTTCTGATTTAATATTCTGTTTTATATTTTTACTCTGTGTCTGTATATGAATGATTCTCTGTGTGTTTGTGAATATAAATGTGTAAGTTTCTACACATACGTTTATATGTGTTATATATGTCTTTGTGTTGTCTAAAGTTAAGTCGATTCAGATGAAGCAGCCTACAATCAGAGCCATTCCAGTCTTAACATCCTGTCTTTTAGGAATGCATAGAGCTACATTATTTTCTTTACTATATTTTCCCCTCTCATTTGGAGAAGTAGTGTGGTTTGATGGAGATTTAACAGTTATTTCTAGCATATTGAGCAACCATTTAGAGGCTCTATCATTGACCTGTATATAGTTCCTAGGAGTGTGTAGTTGTGTGTAGATATGTATGCATCTATGTGTGCATGTGTGTAAAATATATATGTAAATGTATGTATGTAAATATAAACGACATGATTATTTTAATTTTGATGCCCCAGCATGGCCACAGTCTCTGGCTGAAATCATTAAAATAAAAATTAAAAAAGTATATATATATATATGTGCCTACACAAATTTGAATTTATAATTTTTCTTTCATTTCTTTTCCTTCAATTTTTTCCTATTTCTTTTTCTTTTATCTTTCTTCACCCTCTCTTTCTCTTTCTTCGCCCTTTCAGACATTTTTCATTCATTCATTTACTCTTTCTTCTTGTCATTGCATTGAGGCACTCGCCCATCATTTGTCTTCCTTCCCTTCTCCCCCTTCTATATATCTTTACTCAATTAGCCTTGTTAATTCACCGGCACGGTTCCTTAACCATATAGGCTCTCTTTCTCCACCAGTGGCAAAACGGCTAAATTGATGGATTGACCGACCGGACTGAAACTTATAGTCCTGCTTGGCTTAGTTCTCTGATTATCAGCTGCATTCTTCCATTGCACTACTTCCTACCGTCTCTTCCTTTTCTATTTCCTCTCTTGACACATGTTGGAATGGCAAAGCCCCGTCCATTGCTCGCACCAGTGCCACCACCACTCCACCTCCACTACCATCACCATTACCACCTCTACCAATATCATCATTGCCAGTACCAGCACTAACCAGCATAATTACTAAAATACCATCACAACTTTACCAACCAGCATCACTATTACTACTGCTACACTGTCACTACCACCTCCACCACTACAACCATCACCACCAACAGCATCAAACTATCACCACCACTACATTCAGCCAACACCACTACTGCTAAAACCACCACCTCTATCATTGTCACCTACCACCACCACCACCATTACTGATCTCTTGTCAAATTTTGAGCTGCTTCCTATTTCTCCCTAGAGCCTTCAGCTTAAAGATTTTGGGGTTTGGCGTGTGTGTGTGTGTGTGTATGGTAAATGAGTGAGATGATAGGGGGACATGTTTCCATGTGTCTATGTATGCGTTTTAGTGGGATATGCTTAAAGATTGGGACATGGTTTAGCTATGTGGCTTGGTGCAGGAGAGAGAGAGAGAGAGAGAGAGAGAGTGAGAGGAGGGGGAGAAAGAGAGAGAGAGAGAATGTGGAAAAGAGGAACAGGTGTGAAAGAGATTACGTATGCATGCAAGGGAGAGCAAGATAGAGTAAGGGAGGGTAGTTATATGGATGAAAGGAGGAAGAGATTGTATATGCCGAGGAGAAAAGGAGAAAATCCAGCTTGTGAGAGAAGGTGAGAGGAGTGTGTGAGAGAGAGTGAGTGAGTGAGACAGACAGACAGAGACAGAGAGAAAATTGTGCATCTGGGGATGTGTGTTTTCATATTTAGGCTTGTGTGTTAAATGATTATTCTTTGTGTATGTGTTTGTGTTTTGTTGGTGTATGATTGTATGCATTGATGTAGGTGTTATTATTGCCCAGAGGTGGGCAACCGTGCAGTCACACAGACAGGTTTGCCAACCACCTTTTGAGTTCATTTATAACAGATGACTAACAACCTTGCTGTAAAACATCTGACAAACTTCTGCAATGACTCATCAATGTAGGTTCTAATAACTGTGACTGCAGTTTATGGCACAGGTGCATGCTCACATGCATTTGGAATTTACTGCTTCAAGCAAGAATTCTGTCATTCATTCTTCTCACTTGTGGAATTGGAAATATTTGTGTTGAAGAATTTCAATAATTAATATTGAGAAGGTGGTGAGTTGGCATGAATGGTAGAATACTGGACAGAATTGCTTTGCAGTATTGAGTGTCAGAGTTGTCGACTGCTAGAATGTATAGAATGATAGACATAATAACTTGAATTATTTAGTTTTATTTCAAGTTCAAATCCTACTGAGATTAACTTGACTGTGTGCTTTTTCATGGTCTGTAAAATAAGTACCAGTAACCTACTGAAGTCAAGACAATCCACTCTTCTCTCCCCTAAACTTTCTGGCTATGTGGAAATGTTAGATATACTTATGTAGTGTCAGAGCACTGGTTCAAAGAAAGTAATTCAGCATTTTAAATTCTTTTTGTATTTCTTATCGTTACATGTTTTTAAATAAATAATTGAAATTTTTCCTTTTTTTTTTTCATCCCCAAAATAACCTTTACCTAAGTTCAATAAGATGCCCTACACTGAATTGTCTATATGCTGAATTGTCTATACGCTGAATTGTCTATACGCTGAATTATCTGGCGCTCAATTGTCAGGCACTCAATTGTCGCATCATGCTTTAAATTGTCCTGATTGAGTAGAACCTTCCTGCATATGTATTTTTGAACCATATCTATCTCATCTCAAGTGTTGAGGGGAGGGTGTAGAAGAAAAATTTGAAAAAATTTGGCTATAACACTGAACATATTGAATGACCATGTAGAGTTTCTTAGATTCTCTTGTTGATTTGTTTAGTACTTTGTCAAAACACACACATACATAATTTTCTTTAGACAATAGACAACTACACTCCCTCTCTTTTTCTCTCTCTATACCAAACTATATTTAAAGAAAAGTTCAACGAAAATACTCCAGACATGTTAAGAAGATAAACTGTTTGCACTTCAAATTTTTACTATTTGATAAGATGAGATCCATCATCGAAACCGGTAACATTCTATATTTTCTTTGTGATTTTAAAATCATTTTAGTAAATTCCTTCTAAATTGAAATGTCTTAGATTTACTTCTGTGCTATTTCCACCTTTTATTTATTTGTATATATATATATATATATATATATGTTTAGGAGCATGGTACTAAAAGCTTGAGGAAGTTCACATCCCATGAAGAGGACATAAGTCTGCAACAGGTTTCTTTCTTTTTTTCTTTCCAGCTTTACTAGCAGGAGAATTTTAAATCACATTGAGTGTATGTATCTATGCATCCAACTATCTATCTACCCATTCATCCACACACACATGCATATATATGTATATACACAATGTGTATGTGTGTGTGTATATATATATATATAAACTTCACAACATGTTTTGAGTACTCTTTTTCTTTTTTGCCTGTCCAAATGTATATTTATTCATAACTGAGTCTGCGTGAGGATGGAAGACAAGAAACTGCAAGTGGTGACTCATACAGAAATTCAGTTTCGAAGGAATAAATGAAATATATAAAAATAAAAACATTTTGTAGAGTTTACATATACATATATAGGCACACACGCATGTGTGCACATACTATGTATGTATCCAAATGTGTCTACATTTTGAGCTTTCCTTCTATTTTTATTTATTTATTTTTTAGTGCCTGCTTGATTTATTTCTGAATGTCAACTTGTAGCTATGGGGATTCTTCACCTACCTCTTTTAGACACACTTGTCAGGGTTTTGGTAATAAATCTTTCAGTGCAGCAACAGAGAATGAATATTACCTATCAAAAAAAAGCAGCAAATGGAATGGAAACTGTACAGCTCAGTTATCTTTATCTCCTCCTCTTCCTCCACTCCCACCACCACTATTTTCTTCTAACAGGTCCCTTGTGCACGTTAAGAGAGTAATCACCACCAGGTTATATACAAATTATCTTTTTTTTTTGTTATTTTACTTCATTGTTTTGTTTCTATTTAGCAGTCTGTCTATATCAATATGTATCTATCTCATTAGCTATCCATCTATCAGTCTGTCTGACCCATGCAAGCATGAGAAAGTGAAGATTAAAATGACAACAGTGGTACATGTAGTAGAGCTGAAATTATCCAGTGTTACTACATGCAAAAACTCTGGGTAGTAACTGAAATTAACCTCAGCTTTATAATGAATATTCACTTTTATAGAGAGTAATTTATTCCTCTGGCTTGTAAACTCAGATGCACACAGACACACACACGGACGCACACAGTTACTCCATATATCTGTCTGTTTGTCTGTCAGACTTACAGTCTGCTTGTCTTACTCTGCATGGATCTGTTAGTGTGTGTATGTTATCTTTCATTTTAAATTATTTGAATTCTTACTATAAAGGATTTGGTTTCAAACAAAGAACCAAAGCTCCAACATTGGAATTTAGCTAATGACAACAATGACGAGTTAGACATTGAATTTCAGAAGAGTTTTGTTTATTTCTCTGCTTCACTTATATATTGTATTTGCTTTCTTTCTTTGCTTGAAAGCCTCAGTTTTCAGGTCTGTCACTCGAACATTTAGTAACATAGTCAAGTCACCAATAATCAAAAGTATAACTGTATCTACAGTCAGTGTAGAGAAACACTTGTCTATGTATATATCATCTTCTTTTGTGAGTTTTGAAAGAAATGTCAACATCTGCAGGGAAGCTTATTTCTATATCTATCTTGTACTTGCTTCAGTCATTAGACTACGACTATGCTGGCATGGGTTGGACAGTTTGACTGAGGACTGGCAAGCCGGGAGGCTGTACCAGGTTCCAATCTGATTTGGCAGTGTTTCTACAGCTGGATGCCCTTCCTAACACCAAGCACTCCAAGAGTGTAATGAGTGCTGTTTACGTGCCACTGACACAGTTGTCATTGATCTGACACCAGCATCGGCCACAACTACGATCTCACTTGGCTTAACAGGTCAACACAAGCATGGTATATTGCCATGAGGACAAATGCTCGAATGGTACTTTTTACATGCTACCAGCACAGGTACCAGTCAGACAGCACTGGCATTGGCCACAACTACAATCTCACTCGGTTTGACATCACTGCTTTCATGAGGCCCAATGCATATATATATATATGTATAGTAATCATTTTTTCTTCAGCCAGCTGTGCAGAATGTGCTCTACTGAAGAAGACTAATAAAACTAAAACACATCTGCTGCTTTCGCTAGTTGGCCTCAAAGGCCAGGTTGTCTACTCCAATCTGTATTGTCTATATTGTCCAAACATTTCAACTGATTAATCTTATAGTTATCTCCATGCTTTCTTTAAATTTTAAACATCCTTGAGAGAGCTTTTGCTGACTAACTACTTATATAATTATACTTTATAAAAGTTTTTCAACTCCCTCTCTCTTTTTCTCTCTCTCTGTCTCTCTCTCTATATATACACATACATGCATGTGAGTGTGCACATGCAGACACGCACACACACACACACATACACACAAACATGCTGATAGTATTCAACAAAAACCATTATCGTTGATGTCCAGAGAAAGTGGTTAAGTTTTATGGTTATGTAAATATCTAAATTAGCATTTCTAACAACACATCCATAAAAACATGAGACTGTATATCTTAGGGTTTTAGCTATTTTTTCTTTACATGTTGTTCAGTGTTTTCTTTTCTGTTTGCTTCTCCATGTCTATATTTCTATTGTAATTTTTGTTGGATGATTCTTCAAAGTTTGGCATTTGCATAGTAGTTTGTATATTTATTTATGCCCAGGAGGAGCAATAAAAGGTGGTTGTTTCTATTACAGTCATCAGAGAGAAAGTGGTGCAAACACTTGTAGTGGGTGATATTTAGGTGATTAATGGTCAATTCCAAATGTTGCTGGTTAGTCGTTGAATATGGGTGAGTGAGGGAAGATGCATGAGTGAAAAAAGGAAGTTATAGATTTATAAAACTTTAAAGGAAGAATTGGATGCAATCATGGAGAATCCAATACAACAGCACATCTGTTACTTTATTATTCTTTTATTAGTTTCAGTCACTGGGCTGTGGCCATGCTGTAGCAAAATCTTCAAATGTTTTTTTTAGTTAAGTATATCAACCCCAGCACCTATTCAAAGGAGGGCCAACACAAGACCACTTAGCAATGGCATCACAGAATGACAGTTAAAACTAACAGGTCACATACTCCAGCTATCATTCTGTTTTAAACAGCTTTGAATTGGTCACCACCAGGTGGGAAAAGAAAGATAAAGACTCTTTACCTTCCTGGATTTACATATCCTAAAGCATTTACACCAGCATGCATACATACGCACGCGCACGTTCTTTGGTTGTCCTTCTAATATGAGCCCATTATTATTCCATCCATGCATTTGCAGTCAGAACATGTGACCCAGGTACGACATGCTCATGGAGAGTCTGAAGTAACTCAAATCACAACAGTTTACTTGCTGATCATGTTTGTATTTTCATTAACTTCCATTTTAACCCAAAGCAATCTACACTGCAAAGCAGAGTCTTGCTTGCTTCATTATAGATTTCATTAGATACTGTATAGTGTTGTACGTAATTAACTTTTGTTGCTTTTTATCTCTAAGCAACACCACAGTTTGAACATAACACACTTCCATTTTGACAGAAGTCAAAATGGAAAAGCATATGATTCAGGCATTTTGGGTCTTATCCAGTGTTTTGATAATTTGCTAAACTTCTCATAAATAAGAAAAGACTCTACAAGCTGACTTTGTTGTGCACGTTTAACAATTCAATAAAATTTGTGGAATTTGTCCAAAACAAAGAATATCTTAGATTATATTAATTTTTATCAAGTTTCCACATATTTTCCTAACCTTTCTTTTTTCCTTTATTTTTTTATTTACCTTAGTTGAAAAGATAGAAAACTGAAGCTGATTGTACAAAATGGTTCAAAGTTTCTATTTGTGATTTTTCGGTGCCAGAGATTTTCATAGTATGGTGAATTTTATCTGTATTGTACTTACTGCAGAGAGAAATAAAAAAAGGAAAATGGCCACCACTGTTGTAGATAAACAGCAATATTATATTGCAGACCTATTCAACCAAAGGACATTAAAACAGTGGCAATGATAATGATGATAGGTTTTTTGTTTTTCTTTTGTTTCTTGTTTGTTCAGAAAACCTAGTTGTAGAAATCTTGTTGATAGGAACCAGAAACTACTGATTTTTTTTTTTTTTTCCCTGGTAGTTGTGGTAACAGTATTGGTGCTAATATAGGCAGCAGTGGTGGTGGTGGTGGTGGTGGTGATTCTGGCACCATTATATTAGTGTTGTTGGCACTGACAATAGCAGTGCTAGTCTCAGTGGTGTTACTACTGGTGACAGTGGTGATGGCCATTATTTAATGCCAGCAATGCTGGTTGTTGAGAGATCTTGGCAGCATTAGTATTAGTAAGATTGGAAAGACATTGATGGAGGAAGAGTGGTGGTGGCGGCAGTGCTGATATTATTACTGGTGTTGGCAGAGTAGATGAGGCATTGTTGATGGCCAGGAAACAGTGCAGAGAATGATGATGGTGGTGGGAAGTGGGGGAAGAGGTGGTGATGAGGATGACTCAATATTTTGGAAAAATGGATTACTTTCAGTCAGCTGCCATTTTCTTTTTGACTGTAACATTGATTTGCAGGACATTGAAACCAAAGGATTAAAATTAAAGAAATTTGTACTGAGAGACCTCTATGAGATGTCTGTGGGGTGCAAGAGAAAAAGGGGAAGAGAGAAATGGTGATGGAAAAGAAGTTTCACTTCACATATAAATTTATATAAAAACAAGACTGTGTGTGTGTGTGAAGAGAAAAACACACTAAGTGGTTATTTATTTGCAAACATCCACCAAGAAACAAACTAATGATAAAAGCAAACTAGAAATAGTAAAAAAATAAAATGATGGAGGAAAATAAAAAGCTAAGCGAAAATTCTAAACCTCATAGACTCCCTTGGGTTTTTTCATGGTGAGTGGAAATGTTGATGAATATGTATTATATGTATGTATGTATATAAAGTGTTCGTATACCATATATGTGTGTGTGTGTGTGTGTGTGTGTGTGTGTAAAGGGGAAAAAGATTGGATGAGAATGTCGAAAATTCTAAGTATTACCCTGTGTGTAAATGGGAAATCTGTGCATGCATCTATTTGTATATATATATGTATGTATATATATATATATATATGTGCGTGTGTGTACATACAAACACACACACACACACACACACACACACACACATATATATATATATATATATATATATCATCATCATATATGATGATGATGATGATGATATAGCTTCTCATATCGTTCTGGGTTCAGTCCCACTGTCTGTTGTATGGCACCTTGAGCTAGTGTCTTCTCCTATAGCCCCAGACTGACCAAAGTTTTGTAAGTGGATATGATAGATGGAAACTAAAAGAAACCTGTCATGTATATGGATGTATATGTTTGTGTGTGTATGCATGTGTAACATTGTCTTTTTTTTGCCCATCATTACCACTTGGCAGTTGATATCGGTTTGTTTATGCTTCTGTAACTTAGCAGTTCAGCAAAAAAGACTAATCCAGGCTTAAAAATAGAATTGGGGTTGATTTGTTCAACTATGAAAACCTTTCAAAGTGTTCGTCTAGCATGGCCTCAGTCTCATGACCAAGATGAAAAAAAAAGTCAGATATGTGTATTCATTGGACTATAGCCACGCTGGGGTAATCCCTTAAGTGATGTTTGGCCACTTCAAATGAATTTACAGATATGATGGGGGAAAATTTTAGTAGCCGTTGGCTGGCAGGTTTGTCTGAAGAGAACAAGCACCATTTGGCGCTAAATTCGAAATCGTGATATCAAATTAACCAGCATTACTTTTGCTGATCTAGCAGAAGAAAGACGATATTATTGTTCACTGGAATTCTTTCCTATCATGCTCATATCAATTTTGTGACTATTCCGTAGCACAGAATTATTTTTGACTTCTGTTTTTAGCAATGCAGGTACTCACATTGTACCCTTGTATATGAATGTATCTTATATGATTAATTTTGCTTGTACAGCTGGTATTCTCTGCCACTAGTGACGGTATTTTGATAGTACTATCAATCTCATATTTACTTATATATTTCAAAATGTAACCACATGTGGATCATTGGCGATTTTTTTTCCTCCATCTTCCTTTTCTCTTGGACTTTCCTCTGTCTCCTGTTTCTGACGAAGAACTTTGCTCGAAACATAAAACCACCTTTCTTTCCTTCCCTGAGCGTCTGCTAATACTTTACACGTACCATGTCCTCCAGTTGTTGTTTTTTTCTTGTTTGCTCTTCATTTCTTTTTTGGGTTTACTATATATATTTGGATTTACTATATATATATATATATATACACATATATATTATATTTGAAGTTAGAAGTAGTTCTATAATATAAACATTATCAATGTCACATACTTAATGTATGTGTGTTGCTAAATGCTTTTTGACTGCAGTATTTTGTCCAGTGAAAGTCCCTTTAAGACATAGTGTTAATAAACACACAGCACACTTCAAAGCCAGGCAAAATTAACCCCCATCACACACACAGGTGAATGAGAATGACAAATATTGACATTTTGCTGTTATTTCAGTTCATTGGTGTCATGTACTTACTTCACCCTCAAGATGAATTCAATTTGCTGTCCTGAAGTATATACAAGTTCCTTCTGCTGTAGCCCCAGGCCAACTAAAGCTTTGTAAATGGATTTCATTGACAGAAACTAAAAGAAACCCTTTGTATATGCATGTGTGTCTGTGTGTGTGTGTGTTACTGTCTCCTTTCCTTGACTTTGCATGATAGTTGTAAACATGTGTCACTGACATGCAAGCTGTGTCCTTTGTTTCCAGTCTTCCCTGTAAACATGTCTAGTTATGGGAAATATCTTACTTGAAAACAGTTAAGAGTTGGTGACAGGAAGAGCATCCAGTTATAAAATCCACTTCAACCACTAATGTTGATGATAATGATGAACCTATTGAAGCTGGTGCTACTAAATCATTGGATTCTACCTCTGGTTGTGCATGATTTTCTTCAGATATTTCTCCTGGCATATTTCCAAATTGCAGAGATGTTGCATTTTTTATACATAGTACCCAAGTTTCGGTGCTGTGTATGAGAAGGGGTATAACAACTGCCTCATATTCCATAAGTTTGGTTATCTGGTTTTTTTGAGATGAGTATCTAAGTATCATGCTCTGAGACGGTTTGTGTTGGTGTGCTTTATCTAGTGTTGGATCTCTCAATATCTGTGATAGATGGCTACCTAAATGTTGAAAGTGTTCTGTATTTTCCACCATACATGTACGTGCCTAAACCAGTGGACCAGGTTCCTATAATACCTAGTGTAGAATGGATGTGTATGTATATGTGTTTATATACTGTTGGTGACTGTGTGTGTATATACACACACACATACACATCATATACATACACACATGTAGGTCTTTAAGAATACAAGTAAAAATCTTAGTAAATGTGTTTCCTCATGTGATGATAGTTGGTACCACCTTGTGTATGCATGTATGTTTGTGTGTATGTGTTTGCATGCAAAAGAAATGCTGGAATCTGAAGGGATCAAAGAAGTAATGGGAGAATAGAGTGAGAGATGGAAAGTGGTGTGAAAGCTTGATGGATTCCATTTAAATGAAACCAGATGTAGATCTTACAGAACTGAATCAGTATTGCTTATATTCAGGTGAATTTAAGCATCTATTTGGTGGATGGTAGTGGGGCAGTGGTTTGGGTGTTGGCCCTTGTGGCTGGCCTAATTCTGTTGTCTGATGATTTCTAACATAGGTGCAAGGCCACACATTTTGAAGAGAATGGACAGAGGATTACATTGAATGTAGAAGGATGAAAGTCAAGATTAACTTGGACCATATTCATTCAGTGTTGTGAAGTTGTATCTAACAATGAGAATAGCTACCTAACATATCTGGTTATCAACCAAATGTAATATAAATATTACTTTATGTCACATGTCTATAGCGAAAGAGGTTGTATGATGAACAAGATGGGATAAAATAGGGACATTTACTTGTTTCTTTAGCAAAACTTCTACAGGTTTTACTTGGAGAAGGAGGTGAGGATAAAAATGGTGGTGCTACCCTTGCTGAAAGTTGAGTGTGTAACCTCAACATGCACCTTCAGGTTAGAGACCACAGCTTGGAGAAGATGCTGGTCCTTAGCAGTAAAGGTAATTCAGGATCTGGAGGGTTTCGTGTGTGGGTCTTAGAAGGCTTTTCTCTTAGTGGAAATTTTTATCTCCTTTTCTGCCATTGTTTTCATATCTGTTCTCTCGTACACAATTCTATGTTAAACTCTACTAGTTTCATATTTTGGCCTTGTAATGTCCTCTCACTCATTGCCCTCATGGCAAATAAAGATAAGTATTGGATTTCATATTTTCATATTTCTTTAAAAAAAATAAATAAAACAATGAACTAAGATCAAAACTGTAATTGGAAGAAAACAAACAAAAGACAGATCAGGATATGGCATCATAGATATGTTTACTTCCTGTGAAGAATGATTCCTTCATTTCTGTCTCTCCATTTTCCTTTTATTTTCAACCACTTTTGTCTGAAAGCATCAAATATATTTTTCTTCCATTTATTTCTCTTTTCTTTTTTTCTCTCTCCTTTTTTTTCTCTCGCTGCTTCTTTTCTTTTTCGAATTCATCTGAGTCTCCAACTTGAAGAGGCTGGAACAAATGCTTACATATATTTATTTTCATTTTTTTTTTTATTTATATATTTACATTTTTATCAATTTTCAGTTTTAACGAATTTTTTTCAACATTGATATCAATTTTCTGTTTGTGAAACTCCTGCAGCAGAAATTTCAACTCTTCAGATTGTATAACTCAGCATTTCATGGTGAAATGGTGATGGGGTGGAATATATATGTATGCAAATATGTATGTATGTATGTATGTATGTATGTATGTATGTATGTATGTATGTATGTACAGCCGAGAAAGTCATCTGTTTATTTTTTCCCTTCCTTTCTCCAGTTTCAAGGGTTTATTAGTATGTCTTTATTACACACACATGCAGTGTGTGTGTGTGTGTGTGTGTGTGTGTAGTTAGGTAGGTAGGTGGTGTTTGCGTATATTTAACATTTTGTATGCTTAACAATTTTTGTATGAAAGTATGCATGTGTGTAGTATAATGATTTTTGCTTTGTAGTACACTGTCTATATGTATTTCCAAAGAATACTGTACTCATGTACAAGAGTACAGAGATGTAAGCCCTCTCTCTCTCTCTCTGCCCTTTCTCTTATGCCCAGTCTACTTGTACTACTCAGCACACACACACATACACACCAGCAATGAATAAATAGGCTTTTTTTTATGTGATTGTAAAGTACAGCCTGTTGTGACCATAAAATTCAGCTTATATATATAATTTAGATGTATTCTTTCTCACACACACACACACACACACACACACACACACACACACACACACACACACACA